>NW_028296448.1:0-55000 GCF_964197995.2 Scardinius erythrophthalmus
TGTGTTTTGGGTTAAGCTGCGTTGCTTTGACATTGTGGAAAATAGAATAATAGAAACAAAATGTACCGGTATTAGCCTTTTTACCCATTATTATCAATCTAAATTAATCTCGCTTTTAATTTAACTTAATTTTGTTTTTCTTTATTTAAATTTAGTTTTTCTTTATTTAATTTTAATTTTTTCTTTATTTAAATAAAACATTTTTTTTATTTAAATCTACCCTTTACTGTGTCAGTAATTTGTTAGTCAGAAAAATATTAGACTTCCTTGAAAGTATTGCTTAAGTTAACAGACCTGTGTGCGTTTTATATCACTAGTGTCCGTTCTGAGGTGTAAGCCCTGCCCGCGTGAGGTGCGCCGCTTCCCGATCGCACTGTTCTGTAGTTTACTAAAAGTTTATTAATTCTGAATGTGTCGCGTCTCGCGTGTCCATCTATATTGCACCAAATGCGACAATGCACTCCCTTGTGAAGTCGATTGGAGGAACGGTTCTCAAAATAATCAAAATGCAAACGGACATACAGACACAGACTCACAGAGATTCCTGCCTTTATTAGAGAGAAGAATATGTTCAGCACCCTCTCTCTGAAGCTTCAAATACTCGATCATTACTACCGAAGCTTCAAAGCTCAAAAAATTGTATTTGGACCAGCCCTAATTTATTTTACTAAAACGTTTTAATTATTAATGGCCAATCACACTAGACTTTTCCTTGCACTGACTTCCATTCATGCGCATGTGAAAGTGGGACACCAGAAACACAAGCTCAAGTGAAAAACCCTGTTAGAAATAACACACATGTTTAGCATTCAAGTGGAGTGGATTGTTTATTTAATTTTATTATTATTATTTGTTATATGTTGAAAGTGTAGAGTGACTGCAGCTTTAACTAGTTTTAAATTAATATTTGTTATTATCATTATCTGTGTCCTACATGTTTCACTCAACCCTGTTACTCCTGACAAGATTTTCCTCATTTTAAATCAGAGCATTTCTAAAAATTGTGACATCATCTGGGCTCTTTCTACTGCATGATGGGAAGACAAGACAATAATCTCAATCCATTGTCTCAGTTTTTACACAAACTGTAGCATTGACTGTATTCATCAACCCTGTTACCAAAGTTAGGAAGAATCTCTATAACTATGAATAACTTGTATGATATTTGACAAATACAATGTTATCAGTAACTTGGTGTTTACTGATTATTCTTTAAAAAAATAATTGTGTAAACTGTTGAAAATGACTAAAATTCTGGTAACGTTGTTGCAAATTGGGAACCAGATATAAAATAAATGTCAAATAAAACAGTTAAAATAGTATTTAGCTTGATCTGATGTTGACAATCAATATAAAATATCTCAAACCTCCTTTACTGACCATTTGTTGAAAAAGTACATTCTGTACCATTTTATAGTTTAACTGTTTATCTAAAAGTGATGAAGAGCCTGAATGTTTCTAACATGAATGTTCTTCAGCATCATGAATGAATGAAGAATAAAAACACCAACCTCTTTGTTCTTCAGGATCTTCAGTGTGTTTCATTCTGCAGGGTTCTGGATCACTCATGTTCTCACTGTCCTCTTTAATAAACTCAGGGATATTCCAGCATTAATTGGAGAATTACAGTGGGAGGAGCTTCACTGACCATGTGACTACTGTGGGAGGAGCTTCACTGATGATGTGATTGCAGTGTGGGAGGAGCTGATCTGCCCAAAATCAAAAATATATAAATTACTGAGTTTGTTTTTATAATAAATGACACTTCTAAGCATTTATGCCAGTCTATCTATTCATAGTATCACTGAAACTGAATGCTAATTCATTAATTATTTGTAATGCTAATCCTAACATTATTCTGCTTCTTCATTAAAATACAGGTATCTAGAAATAAAGAAAAGAATATAAATAATTTAAATTCTTCCAAATATAATGGTAAGAAAAACAGTTAAAAGCATAAAAACAGAAATAAACATACATAATAGCCAACAATTACTCTCAGTCTGCTGACACCAATGAAATGCTTTAAGTGTCAATTCACAGGAGATCTGAAGACATCAGCATAATAAATGAGGTGAAAACAGGAATTATTGTCATGAAATAAAGAGTGTTTTCAGCAGATCTGTTAATATTGATGAGCCTCAGACTATCAACACTCATTCAACAAGCCATCAGGATCATCAGCAGATCATCTCACTTTATTCTGAGTGTTTGCTGTTAGAAACACATTATTTGAGTCAGGAAATTATAAAAGCCTATAAAACTGCTCTATTTAAAGACTTGATAGAGTTTGATTTTTTTTATATATGCATTACAATAAAGTAATTAGATCATTAAAATGTGCAGAAGCTGAAAACGTAAAATGTACATACAGTTATGTACTTATACAACTTATGTACTATACAATATTATTTAGGCATAGAGTTAAAGGGTTAGTTCAATCAAAAAATTTAATTCTGTCAGTAATTACTCACCTTCATGTTGTCATCAGTAATCGTGTCATCTTCGTGTTGTCATCACCCTCATCATTAGTAAGACTTTCGTTCATCTTCAGAACACAAATTAAGATATTTTTGATTAAATCTGAGAGCTATCTCCCTCCTCCATAGGCATCTATTGTAATTGAAACTTACCGGCCCAGAAAGTTATAAAACATAATGTTTAAAATAAATAAATTACTTTAAGGACTCATTTTCATTGATAATTTTAAGAAATGTTTAATTGTTCAACATGCAGCGGACCTCGTCTCACACCACAAAGAAACTCCCCCGACACCACTGGTTTCGGTGGACCACGTCTGCAGTTTATTAACAGAGGACAGACAATCAACACACAAGCCTTCAGGTTCACTCTCTTTCTGCTGACTCTTTCCAGTCACAGGCTGTTCTGAGAGAGCATTTCATTCACGATCAAAAACCTTCATTGTAAAAAAATCGTAAAAAAAGGGTCAAATGACTGGCAGCTGCGGCTGCCAAACAAAAACCCTAAAATTAAAGTAAAATATGCTAATTTAAATAAATTGTAAAAAACTTTAAAATAAATTTGATGTCACCATGATTGAGATTAGTGTCTGCTTTAGCTGGGCTCATGACTTCAATTTTTAAATTACGTTTTTCTTTGGCTACTTTAACTGTGTGTTTCATGCACATTTGTTATAGCAATATATGTTGGAGAAAATTTCAGATGATTTTGGTCATTTTTTGATGATGTCATCATATGATGGCTTGATTCTCTGATATGACAGTCAAAAATATGAATATATTAGCTTAGATTACATGTAGATGGAATTTAGCCTTATATAAAGTCTATAATGTCATAATTTCTCACATGCATATAATTTTTTAAAATCGTAATAATTCAGGAAATAGCTGTAAAATAAGTGTTTTTCTGTAAAACATTTAAGGAAAATTTCTGTAAAAGTTTTTTGCACTTCTAAAATAGGATATTTTACTTTATTTTTACGGTTTTTGTTTGACAGCCGCAGCTGACAGCTTTAAAATAAATTTGATATCACCATGATTGAGATCAGTGTCTGCTTTAGTTGGGCTCATGACCCGTGAGTTTTTAACATTAGTTTTCTCTGGCTGCTTTAACTGTGTATTTAATACACATTTGTTATAGCAATAAATGCAGGAGAAATATCAGATGATCTTGATCATTCATAAGTGATGTTACAGTCATCGTGATGATCTGATTCACTGATATGACAGCCAAATCTCTGAATATATTAGTTTAGATTACATAATATGTAGATTGAATTTAGCTGTATACAAAGTCTATAATGAGTTTTATTATATTTTACATTATCTATAATGATAATTTCTCACATGATCCTTGGCAACAATATTGTAATAATCTGAAATTTAAAAAGATATGTATTATATGGAAAAAGTTTTGAGCTGGTTAATTTTTTTTTTTTTTTTTTTTGTAGTATAGACATCAAGAATCAACATATGAATCTCAACAATGGTGACAACCAACAAAGCCTTTTTGTGACTTTATAGTAGTTCAGATTTTTTTTCGTTGTCACCATTGTTGTGATTCATACGCTGATTATTGATGTCTGAGTGAGTCAATATAATCCTGTCAAAACATTTTCTGTATAATGACATTATAAAATCTGATTATCACAGCACTGCAGGATCTTATATAGCAGTTTTATCATGCAAAAATTAACAACAAATATTTAATTACTTAATCAGATATTACACTTCAGGTGGTATCAACAAAGCAGAACACTACATGATGACTATTATCACTAAAAAGAGACCAACATAATCTAATCTGAGATTCTCTTGGATTCCTATCATATCTAATATGCATCAAAGACACACAGTTAAAGCAGCCAGAGAAAATTTTAAGTTAAACACTAAAATGTCAAGAGCCCAACTAAAACAAACACTAATCTCCATCATGGTGACATCAAACTTTATTCTTTTCAATAAAACTTCAACTTCTAAACCTCTGTTAATGCTCAATAAGAATGTTAGTATGAAAGAAATAAAGTCTGGATTGTAATAAGTGAAGATGCTGAGATCCTGATAGTGTTTAATGTTCTGTTGGGGTTTAAAGTGTTTCTGTATGGTGTGTTTTGTGTGTCACCATTGTGTTGAAGAGTAGAGCCTGAGCTTCAGTCCAGGATGAGCAGAGAAACACTGATGAAATGCTGCATGTTGCTTTATTTAACAGACAGTAACTGTGTAGTTGCTGATGTAGTGACTTATAGTCACAGCAAATCATGCATATAATTAACTGCATGTTTTTCAGTAAAAAATCAGAAAAAATGTGAATTAACTGTGTTTTAACTGTGTGTTTCTGTTAAAAAAGATTATTGAAGATTTCTGTAAAAGAATTTTCCACTTATTTAAATTAGGATATTTTACATTAATTTTACGTTTTTTGTATGGCAGCCATTGCTGACAGTCATTTGACTGTTTTTTATGGGATTTTTTTGCAATGAAGGTGTTTGATCGTAATAATTCAGGAAATAGCTGTAAAAAAACACTGTTTTTCCGTAAAACATTTAAGGAAAATTTCTGTAAAAGTTTTTTGCACTTAATTTAAATTAGGATATTTTACTTTATTTTTACGGTTTTTGTTTGGCAGCCGTAGCTGACAGTCAATGACTGTTTTTTTACGATTTTATTTTTTACAGTGTATGATACTCTTGCTCAAAACATGTGCACATGATTTTTATCCACCTTCAAATAAGTTATAATTTTAATGCTTTTGGCACCAATATTGCAGTTCCACAAGGATGGTGGTTATTAATCCCAAATATAAATACAAAACTTTAAACAATATTAGATGCCCATTTTGTGATGATTATGTCTTCATCAACATTGAGCTGATAACACTCAAACTTTTTCTAGGCTTTCTCTGCCACAACAATTGTGTTACACAAACACACTGTTACAGCAGTCAAAGGAAAATTAAAGTACTGTATAAAGAAAGGGGACCAAGAGCCCAACTAAAGCAAACACTGATCACCACAATGGTGACACTTCAAATTAAACAAATATCAACATCTAAACCTCTGTTAATTCTCACTGAGATCATCTGACAGCAATAGTCAAAGTAATTATGTCTAAATGAGACCATAAATGATGTTGAAATATGTCCACAATGGCCACATATGAACTAGTGTTTAACCTTGTACGAAGGTTCGATGAACGCCTATATCGGACGTGCAGAACACGTCGAAAAAAGACGTCATATCAACTTTCATTCTAGACCCTCAGTGGACGTCATTTCAACGTCCGATTTTTGTGACAAAGACGTTGAAAAGACGTCTTTCGGACATCATTTTGCTTAGTGGGTGGGTTGTTTCACAAGCTTCGCGCCAAATGGAGATGTTTAAATTCGCTCCCAAACTGTCATCTTGAGGGACAAAGCAGCTGGGTGCAACTGTTTTAAGGTAAATTTATAAAATGTTTTATTTATTTTTATTAATAATTAGTATGAATTAGCATAATTATAACTTTTTTTTCGCAGCAATAATTCTTAAACTTATACCGACTAAAATTGGTGATGCAACTGTAGGTCTACGACAAGCAATTGTTACCTCAGAATCATATATTGACTCGCATAGTCATTTTAAGGTATGTGAGACGACAGATTAATGATTCTGTATCACACGGAACCATGAAATATGTGAATATCTGTGAAAACAGGAAAGAGTCGTTTCTGTCACTGACAAGCGAATTGAACAAAGTGAGTCGAGTCACACAAAACAATTGAGTAATATGACTCACTGCTCTTATGTAAAATGCCTGCAATTGTCCATACCGACATGTAAAAGGCATAAAAAGTAGCCTACGTAAAATGTAGTGGGACCGCAGGTCTAAAAGAAATTGCCATCCGGTTCAAATAAACTGGTTCACCAATTTTGAAACGAAACGATTCCCGGAAATTAATCGACTTGATCCGTGTGTGGCAGAGTGGGGGCTAAAAGAGCAATCTAGCAGCAAGGAAGTTCACATTAAATAAACTAATGTAGCCAACTATCCCACCTCGGGACTTTCACCTAAGGATATACTCAGACAACACAGGTTCGTACTTCACAAAGAGGACTGAGATGGTTCTGACCATTAAAATAAACAATTTATTACATAAAATCTTCTCAAATTGAAAAAAAAAAAAAAAAACCCACATTCACTAATAAATACCTTCCAAACATTTACCTCTTAATTACCTACATGTAAATACAAAAAGGAAGGCATTTAAAAGAAAAAAGAAAATAAAGACTGGGGTTAATCAAAGACACTAACAGGAGAAAGAATCTCTGACCCACCTTGTAAGTAATCACTCACTACACCCACACGCTAGTGTCCCATACTACAAAGGCAATGAAACAAATCCACACTCAAGTGTGTTTAACACTACACCCCAAATGGAGGTAGGCAAAATACCCCCCTTCAGATGTCCCAGAGAAAACCCACTTAAATTACAAATTCCATAAAAATAAATAGACAAAACACAGCAAAATTATAAGGGAGACAAAAACAGCAGCGTAGTTTGGGTCTGTGTATCCTGCTGATTACAGACGCACTTACACGGCTCCAAGCTGGAAGCACGCTGTTAGGCACGCCCAGGGCCGCGGGAAGAGGTTTTAGGTTGGGGGCGCTGATTTTTTTTTTTAATAAGAAACAATATCAAGACTATAAAACTCTTAAAAAAAAAAACACGCACACACTCAAAACTGACTGCACATCACATTTTTGACTTTATTGATTCTGCTTTTATTCGTAATGCAATGGACTGGTCAACGGGACATAAATTAATCCTTAAAGGATGGGACTTTATGGGACATTTGCACAAAAATAATAAATAACTTACCGTAGCCTAAGTCGCTCCGGAGTCAAAAAATGCGCCACGAGGAAGAAAAAAACATAGACCTTACCGGGTTTTTTTACAGTAAAATACTGTTAATTGTACAGTTCTTTACTGTAATCTAGTTTGTTTCTGTAAAAATGCACTAAATTATAGTTAACTAATTACACTTGCAGAAACCGACTGCCTTAAATTGACCATCTGTCATTTAAATGTATTAACTAAAATTTATAATGCATTAATAATGTGAGCAAAGTATTACTGTGCACTTCTTTCATTTGAGACTACTAAAAATCTATTGTACATAAAAAGATTTCCACTGGACCAGCAACTACACAGTCACCGCCTGCTAAATACAGCAACATGCAGCGTATCATCAATGTTTGTAGATCTTCTCCTGGACTGAAGCACAGGCTCTACTCTTCAGCACAATGGTGACCCAAAAAAAAATTATTTTACAGTAAACTACTGGCAACAGTGTTGCCAGTATAAACCTGTTTTATAACTTACAGTTTATTACTGTTAAAATACATTTTGTGGGTGTGTCTTTTTTATCTTACACAGTTAACCCTTTCAACCCCTCAGGGAAATCCACACTACGAGTAAAAAGTAGCGATGCAGTGAGATAATTAAGGGAATATGTAAGTGATTGTAAGCAGAATCACTGAAGAAAAGAGAAACACAAGAACAGAAAATAGAGGAACACAATAACTACGACTGACTTCCAGCCATTACACATTATTACACTTATTATTAACCAGTATGACTTTATTTCTGTCATACAGAAGTTGTTATTGAGATGTTTAATTGAAAATGTTTGGTTTGAAGTTACCGTTATAGAGATCAGTGCTTGCTTTAGTTGGCATGCTGATGCTAAAACATTAGGTTTTCTTTTGCTGCTTGAGCTGTGTTTTTGCAAGTCACACTTGTGCACACACAGTTTATGAATGACTGCAGTTATAATGATTATGATGACAAAATCATCATATTGCCTGTTCATTCACTAAGGAATTCATTCTCACTTATTCAGAGTTTAATTCTCAATCAAAAGTGTTACATTACCACTACTGTGAAAACGCAGCAATAAGAAACAATGACTCTTTTTTTTAACACATGATGCATAACCAGAGAAACAGAGCAACACTGTGTTTTAGAAACACAGAGATATCACAATTTAGCACATTAATCTCAACAATGGTGGCAATATTTCTTTTTTATTATTATTATTATTCATGCAGCAGTGCATGCTGGGAGTTTTATATTATCCTGGAACCCAGCATGCATTGCGACATGAAACTTTTCACCATTGTTGAGATTCATATGCTGATTGTTGATATCTGTGTGTGTCTATGTCAAGCAGGAGTAAAATAAAATTGAATGCACTATATAATTACAATTTTCTTCAGAAGACCTGATTACAGAAATATTGATTTCATTTTGTAGATTCACAGATATATGCTAAATATGAGATAACTATAATTTCAATTATTATATACAGATAAGACCAGAGAATCAGACATGTCCAGGATGATTGTTACATCATCACAAAATCCAAAAACACCTGATCATCATCCTCTTGACTTTTTCTTGCCATAACAAATGTGTTTTATAAACTCACTGTTACAGCAGTCAGAGAGAAATGAATGGTAAAAAGTCAAGGGACAAGAGACCAACTAAAGCAAGTACTGATCTCCATCATGGTGACAACAAATTTTATTAATAACTAAATCTCTGTTAATTCTCAACAAGAACTTTTGTACATGTATGAAAGAAATAATCGTAAACTGGTTTGTAAACTGTTTTCACACTCAGTGTAACTGGAAGTCAGTTGTAGTTTCTGTGTTTCTCTTTTTTCTGTTCTTGATTCTCTGTCCTTCAGTGATTCTGATTATCAGGTGTTCATCAGTTTCTCAGTTCACTCACTTCTTTTCATTCAAGTGGACTATATTAGTGAACTAATGTAGGGAATAGTGAATGAGGGTATAGGGTGTGATTGGGAAAACAGCCTCTGAGTGTCGACTTTGAGCACTGTTAATTCACAGTATATTCCTGTAGGCTACTTTTATTTTCTACGGTATATTACTGTTTTAATGGAAAATGGTATAATATTGTCAGAATTTTACAGCAAGGGTTAACAGTGTAGCCTAAGTCGCACTGGACTAAGTCGCATTTTTTTGGAAATGTATTTCACAAAAAAAAAAAAAAGTTACAGACAGTTCTCCGTTACGTACGTGAGCGCTCTAAAGCGGCACTAAAATAATGTTTTAAAACTTTCACAGAGACCTCAAACTGAAAGCGCAAAGCCTGTCTTTACATTTAATTTCGTTTTGTATTAATTGTACCTTAATTTTAATTGATGTTTCATCAACCAACTATCTGGATTTAATAAATAAGAAGTAAATATAGGCTATTAGAAAATAGATAATCAGGACACGGAGGCGCTGGCGACCCTGGAGTTCGTCTCATAAATGAACCGAAACTCAGCGTAGATTAAATGTCGATTCATTTGGATAAATATCAGATGCAATAGCTACATGTACATTTTTTAAAGGAAAAAATTAAGGGCCCTATTATGCTTTTTCATTTTTTTCCACTTTAGTTATTGTGTGTTATGTTGCTATTTGAGCTAGGGCTGGGACGGTTACCGCATTACCGCAATACCGCGGTCACGTGATGCCTACCGCGGGTCTGAGCTCGTCACCGTCATCACCACCATCACCGCAAAAAAATAAAAAAAATAAACACTGGCCTTCACATGTGTTCACGTTGTGTCTAATGACATGGATTGTGTCTAATAACATTGTGTCTTACATGGATTCAAGGTTTTCTAAACAAAACATCATCAAAAGATGGAACAAATCCGACCTTTCGCAAGTTGTTTCATGACACATAATAACATTCCATTCGTAGGCTATTGACTATAACCCCTTATTTACACTCTGTGGCGTGTTACGGCTGCGACACGGCTACCGGAGCTGATCGCGCACACTCTAGTCAATGCTTGTGTGTTTACAACAGCCACGACGCGGCGTGTTTCAGATGCGTCTCTCAGCGCCGCTTCGATAAAGATAGGCGCCTAGTCTATTTTCGACGGACGCCGCGTCCAAGCCGCACCGTAAATAAATAAAAAAAGTAAAAGCAGGACCTCAGCTTTTAATTGCACGTGCTTATTTAACAGAATTCTCTCATGTGAAGACCGCATTTGTCAACCCTCGCGGAGTCGCGGCAAGTGCACACTCACAGCACCAGAGAGTAATCTTGACGGCACTTGCAAGAAAATGGATAAGTAGGCTACATAATCAAATTCACAAATATTACACCATTTAAACATTATTAAAAATACATAGGCTACTGAGTTACTAAAACAATATTTGTCAAAGAATACACTTGTATGTTCACAGTTTGAACGTTCTTGTTTCCATTTGTTTAATTTCAAGATCTGAGGTGAATTATCCATTGTTGCTTTTACAGCTACAAAGCTGGAGCACTAAACAATATTCAAAGTCACATTGCATGCTTTTAACATTAAATAAAGCACATAAACACTGCCTGAGATTATCATTGACACACTTTGTTTGTTGTTCCAGCCGCAACGTCGCAGAAAAAAAAAAACTGGGGGAGGGTGGTTGAGGTTTAAAGCGGTTTACCGCAATACCGCGTGAATTTCTTGCTTTTCAACCGCGGTAAGAAAAACTCCATACCGTCCCAGCCCTAATTTGAGCATAAAAAAAAATCTGTAAAGTTACAAAGCTCAGTCACTCCAAAGGCCTATTTTATGTAAGTTAACAGAATTTTAAGGATTGCAATTAATGAAGAAAAGTTGAATCAGTCTTTGGAAAACATTCCACAAGGTGATGTTTGTTGTTTTAAATCTTCCATACAACATAAAAGGCAACCTTAGGTATTTAATATCATTATTGCATATTTATTTAATGTCTGTAGCTTATTGCACTAACTTTAGTATATATTTGTTGTAGCTGGTCCTGTTTCTGAGATGTTATGTCTCTTTTCTGCAGAGAATAGAGGTGATGTTGCTCTTTTGGTCCTTCCCCTTCTTCTTGCTGCCACGGTGTACATAATGGTCAGAAGGTATTTCGTCCATCTATTGACGAAGCTAGAAAAGCTTTCATTGATCTTCAACTAGTAAGTATAAAACCGCATATAACTGCTATTTAAATTGCATTGTAACCTGACTGGAACTGCCTGTGCATTAAGCAAGGGATACTGTACATCCAGCCAGTTGATATTGCAGAATAAACTTCAACAGGGTAATCAACACAAAGTGGAGGGATCTCGTATCACCCTGAAGGAGTTTATTTTGTGATGAAAACTGACTGGATGTACATTATCTAACTTAACTTTATTACCTCAAAACAATTCCTATTAAGCAACTTTGATCCTAGACCAAAAAAAACAAACAAGATCAAACAAGACAATGTAAAGCTTACCACTTATATGGCTTTTCGTCAAATAAAATATTGATTGTTGAAATCATGATGAACTCCATTTCATGAACTTTACAGTTATTGAACTGAACTGAATCAACACTGAACTGACTTCAACTGAATAATGAAACATTTGCCATTGAAACAATCTATATTGTATTTATTTTCTTTTATAGGTCGGAATGAACATGGTGGAATTTCTAAACAAAAGAAGTCTACAAAACCTGCATCTAAGAGTCTTCTTCAGAGTCTAAAATTTTTAAATTTCGCATACTGTAAAATACAAACTTGCACATCTGTGAATTTCACTTTAATTTTCTAAGAATTAAATGGGGGCGCTTGTATGAAATCGTCTAAAATCATTGGTTACCCGTAAGCCAATCACATAACGTTTGGTTATGACGTGCAGGCTCAGCCGCATCTAACTTCCACTGTAAACACATGTATGATGCGAAAACAAAAACATTGAGCGAAATACCGGAGTGAACATGGCTGTGAACGACCTTTGCAGATTATGTGAAGTAAATCTACGCATCCACGGTACAATCAGCGTCTACGTCACGGCTCTCAGCCCGCCCTCTGTTCGTTGATTGGCCGGCTGTTTTCAGGCCGGAGGAAAACAGGGAAAACGGTCGCTATCTCAGACTGAGTACAGAAGCGAACTGAAATTGAGCGGATGTACGAAGTCTGACGTAGTCAGGCTACCATCCAGATACTAACCAGGCTCAGCCCTGCTTAGCTTCAGTGGGCAACCAGTCTTGGGCTACAGGGTCAGGGTGATGTGGCTGCTGACTGGTGATCTAACTGTGTACTGTGTAATCCTTGTAAAGACTGGCATTTTTGACTGTGTGTGTGTGTGTGTGTGTGTGTGTGTGTGTGTGTGTGTGTGTGTGTGTGTGTGTGTGTGTTTGCCCATTCAAATGCCAGAAGACATGAAACAAAGACATTTCAGTTTAATATTTACTCTCCTTATCAGTTATTGACTTTGCATAACTTTTTTTCTATGAACTTTTAAATTACAGTGAAATTAACTTCTTTCGTTTAATAAATCTTACTGTTACATTTTACAATATATTACAGTTTTTTCTTGATTTTACGGTAATCTACTGGCAGCTGGGTTGCCAGTAAATTGCTGTTTTTTAAATTAATTTACAGTTGATTACTGTTAAATTACGTTTTTTTTAAACTTTTACTTTTAAACCTGCAAAATCTTCAGTTCAAAATCACCCCAAAAATACCATCACCACAAATAACACAAAACAGTTTCACTTCCTACGATGTCAGGTGATTTATATGAATGCAGAGCTTCTACACTTCCTTATAGGGAATAGTAGATGTTTATCTGAGAACTCACATTTGCAGCTCGTCGACCTGATGACACAGAGAGAGAGAGAGGCCTTCCATACTCAGGTTTGATTATTTATAACTTAAAAATATACATTTTGTATTGTATGTAACCATACTGTATGTTGGAAACTAGAATTCAGCTAAACATGACAAAACCTCATTTTGAGGACATCTGGTGAAATCCTATTTAAGAAAGAAAGAAAGAAAGAAAGAAAGAAAGAAAGAGAGAAAGAAAGAAAAAGAAAGAAATGATGTAAAAATAAAATAAAAAATGTTGATGTTGCTTTTTAATAATTCTAAAAACACAAAATGTTTTTTACTAGGGTTGGAATATACTATTTATAATTAGCTGCATATAAAACAATAGAAGTTGATGCAATGTCCCCATTTAGATAAGTGAGTGAGCATTTGTATGCCATGTTCAGTGAAAAGTTTGGTGTTTTAAGCCCCCAACAGCGCCTTCCAGGCAGCGAGGGGATGGGTCGGTTTAAGGTTGAGGGTAGGGTTAGCTGCCTCTAAGGAGCCATTGGGGGCTTAAAACACCATAGAGCAAAAAGTTCCTTATGAATCTTAGGGCAGTGTGCTTTACACAGTGTGTGCCTTTATTAATGTTAAGCTTACATGTAAACCATCATTTTGATGTTACTCTAAAAACTAAGTTAACTTTTTTTACTTGGCTCTTTTTGTTAGTTAAATCTATTTATCTTGTTTGGGGACTAATATTTAACCATGAGAATTACACAAGAAATCAATTTGTGAGTTATCAATGTTTTCCACCTCACATTGAAACCAAATGTTAAATTGTAGCAACTTTCTACCATCTACTGAATAAAGAGAAGGCAAGGCAAGGGATGTTTAGCACATTAAAAATATTCATAAAATAATCACAACAGATGCATAAGAAATAAAGATATCATGCATAAGAAATAAAAAGAACAATAAAACAGAGAATAAAAATTATACAAATTATTGTTAAATTAAGGGTGTCCCTATCTGAATGTTTGTGATGTTAGTAGCAAAATCGGCTTTACTAGTGACTCTTCACAGACATGAGAAAGACATCAAATACACAAAGCTTGAAAAGTCTTTAAACGAAATAATTCAAAACGAAAAGAAAAAGGCTCTCTGATTATGTATGATTATATGATCATATAGCCTAGCCTATTTTGTGAATTGTTCATTCCCGGTTGGCACACATTTTGCTGCCCTTACAAAAGTGCCGCTCTAGGCAATTGCCTAGTTCGCTTATATGGACACTCCTGCCCTGGGGTCAGCAATGAGTGTATTGATTCATTGTCCCTTCATAGTTTCCAAGAAACATTTAATAAACTGAGCGTATTTAATAAACTGAGACGTAGGCTATTTAATAAACTGAGCGTAGCCTATTCATCTGTCAATATGAAACGCGACTTGGCCATTCTAATTAATGATCGGAAGAACGCGTATCGACCACCGTTACTGTAAAATATGCACGTATGTCCATTTAAATTCGGTCAAATGTGGATTATATCATTACACTGGCAACAATATGGTTACATTTAAAGATGCTGTACCAAGTATGACAACGCTACGTTCACCTGCTTTTGAAATTACGGTGTTTTTTCACTTCCTGAAAAGTAACCATTTTGGACATACGTGAGTTTCATCGGGCAGCGACGATATGTAAAAGTCTTAATTCGCCTTTAAACAAATTAAGGCTTGAAAGATGTCTTCAAATAGAAAGTCTAAAATGAATAAAGTCATGTAGTTGATTGTTGTATGCATTGCTAAAAATAAATACAAATGTTGTTCCTCAGTATCAGATCGTACTGTAAAAATTACATCCCTGAATGTACTGTAAGTTATGTTAAATAAATTTGTGGTAAAATTAATTAAAAATTAATTGAGATGAACATTGTATTTTGCTAAAATAAAACTCATTGTGATTCTCCTTAGTTTTTTTTATATATATAATTTAGAGAGCATATTAATGTATTGTGCTGCTGCTTCACCCTGATGATAACGCCTTAGTCGTCCTTATTTAATGGTGTTTGCAAGCTCTCATAAAAGGGGGCCCAGGGGGCAGTGAAGCACGATGACAAGATAATTAAGTGAGTAATTAAGTGATGATTGAGCATTATTGAAGATACCTGATGTTAATTAGCAGAATCATTGAAGGAAAGAGAAACAATAAGAACAGAAAAAAGAGAAAAACAAGAACTACTGACATCGAGCCATTACACATTATTGCACTTATTATTTTACCAGTTTGACTTTATTTCTGTCATACATCTACACACGTTCTTATTTAGATTAAACAGAAGTTTAGATGGTAATGTTTTATGGAATGTTTCGTTTCATGTCACCATTATGGTGATCAGTGTCTGCTTTAGTTGGGCTCTTGACCCTTTACTTTTGAACATTAGTATTTCTCTGGCTGCTCCAACTCTGTGTTTATAAAGCACATTTGTTGTGGCAAGAGAAGCTATGACCTGGGGCCTGATCCAATAAGGAGGTTCAACCAACTCTGAGTTAAAACTTGAACTCTGAGTTGACTTACCCTGAGATGGAAAACTCTGAGTTTTTGGTTTCAGAACAGCTGAAATGAGTTAGTTCAATCAACTCTGAATTGACTGACTCTGAGTTAAGCGCGTGCACCACAACTATAAAAAGCCATTATCAATGGAGCGCAGATATTATGAGTCACCATGGCAACAGCACCAGACAAAAAGAGGTCTGCATATTTCTTCACATTTTAATTACTGTTATACAGTGATGGGTGTAATTAATTACCAAGTAATCTAAATACTGTAATTTAATGAAAGGGATTACTCTTAATTCTTCTGTAATTTAAAGTCAAATCTGATGTAATTGTATTAGACTATAGAACAATTCTGTATAGGCTATTTAACATACATTTTTAAAAGTTATAGTTTTAATGTAACCTTCTCCCTCTACACACTTTGGTCAATTCAAAAATAATTCATGCAATTGTATATTGTTTATTTGAAAGTATTAAAAGTGCTGTTTCTTGTCTCTCCTTGTATTGTTCAAGTGTTTAAGGTTGACATGGGATTTAGCAATTAGTAATAAGTAGATCAATAATTTCTAAAGATAGTCATTATTACATTAATCTAATTACACTGTTGAAGATGTCATTTGTAGTTAGTAATACAAGTAACTTGCCCAACTGTTATAATATTAGAGGTGAAACGGGAAGAACAGTATGTTATTCAACCTAATTTTAATTTTCACAGATGAACAGTTCAGTGATTTCCAGTAAATGCCACAGTTTAATTCTGTAGAATTTGTTTAGAACTACATTATGTAACTCTAATCTACTACTGTTTTTTTCAGTTGCCAGTTAAGGAGTTATAGACTTCATCTTATTTAAAAAAAAAGCAATATTTTATTTATTAATAAAAGATTCATTTTATTAATAAAAATGTACTGAAAGAATGAATGAGGTGTTTAAACACCACTTCCTCTTTAAAAAAGGGGAGGAGACCTAAATAAACTCTGGGTTTACTGAAGAAAACCTGCTCCCGACCAGGTTAGGTTCACAGAGTAAGTTACCATGGTAACTGACTCTGAGTAGGGCTGGGCGATTTAAATCGTGATGTTGTTATGCGCATCTCGTCAGTAAAGCCGGTTCCTTGATTAGTAGTAAATCACCATCACCTGCTTTCAGATGGAGCGGCATTTACTACAAAGAGCCGTAGTTAACTGACAAGCTGAGCCATATCGCATTAAAATCACGGACATATCGCCAGCGATAATTAATGCGATATGGCTCAGCTTGTCAACTACGGCTCTTTGTACACAGCAAAAACTCCAGTGTTAAATTAACACTCCTGCACAGCAAAAACTCCAGTGTTAAATTAACACTCCTGGGAGTGTATATGAGTCCACACTCAAAAGTGTAAAGTGTTAAAATATGAGTGTTAAATTAACACTCAAGAGTGTTAAAGTTAATGAGATAATTAAGTGATTAATTTAGTGATGATTGAGCATTATTGAAGACACCTGATGTTAACAAGCAGAATCACTGAAGGAGGAAATCACTAATTGTAAGTTACCATTAAGGTGATGGGTGTTTGCTTTAGTTGGGCTCTTGACACTTATATGTTTACTTTAAATTTTGCTTGTCTGCTCTTATTGATTTATAACAGTCAGATGAACAAAGAGACAATGTGATCTGATGGTGTTGGTTATGTTTTGACATAATCATGTTGTGATCTGTGAAACAAAACTTATTGAGATGGCTTAACTTGTTAGTTACAGCAGCTCTGTGATTCTACAGCACATGATTTTCAGTATTTTTCATATAATCCAAAAATATTTCATAACCATTGGTCTGATCAAAAGACTTTCAAATGAATTTATTTAGAAACACAGACATCAATAATCAGCCTGTGAATCTCAACAATGGTGACAATAATAAAGCATGTTGCAGTCGCTGCCACCAATCACAACTCATTAATGGCTCCCATCATGCATTGCGGTATGAATAAATTATGATCTGAATTGTCTGTGTAATTTACTTTTCCTAATTGAATATTCTGCTCGTCACCATTGTTGAGATGCATAGACTAAATCTTGACGTCTGTGTGTGCCTAAAAGAAAGATTTTTTTTTTCAAAACAACTTTTAAGAAATCCTTTGTATTATATCTAAAATTCTGGATATTTATGCAGATTCACAGTTATGCTGTAATCAACAACATAAATCTAAGTCAGAAATAAGGATCTTAATGAGTTCAGTGATCAAGTTCAAATGATGATTGTCATAATATAACCAACACCATCAGATCACTTTTTCTCTTTGTTCATCGGGCAGTTATAAGATACAACAGCCAAACAAAATCTAAAGTAAATGTGTAAGGGTCAAGAGCCCGACTAAAGCAAACACCCATCACCATAACGGTGGCTTACAATTTGTGATTTTCTCCTTCAGTGATTCTGCTTGTTAACATCAGGTGTCTTCAATAATGATCAATCATTACTAAATGAATCACTTAATTAGCTCATTAACTTTAACACTCTTGAGTGTTAATTTAACACTCATATTTTAACACTTTACACTCTTGAGTGTGGACTCATATACACTCCCAGGAGTGTTAATTTAACACTGGAGTTTTTGCTGTGTGGGAGTGTATATGAGTCCACACTCAAGAGTGTTGGAGTTAATGAGATAATTAAGTGATTAATTTAGTGATGATTGAGCATTGAAGACACCTGATGTTAACAAGCAGAATCACTGAAGGAGAAAAGCACAAATTGTAAGTTACCATTATGGTGATGGGTGTTTGCTTTAGTTGGGCTCTTCACCCTTACATTATTAGCTGTAGATTTTGTCTGGCTGCTATATCTGAGTTATAACTGCCAGATGAACAAAGAAAAAAAAAAGATCTTATGGTATTGGTTATATTATGACAATCATCATTTGAACTTTATGTTTTTGATTTATGTTGTTGTTTACAGCATAAATGTGATTCTGCATAAATATCAGAATTTTAGATATAATATAAAGAATTTCTTAAGAGTTTAAAAAAAAAAAATTCTTGTAGGCACACACAGATGTCAAGATTCAGTCAATGCATCTCAACAATGGTGACGAGCAGAATATTCAATTAGGAAAAGTAAATTACATAGACAATTCAGATCATAATTTATTCATACCACAATGCATGATGAGAGCCATTAATGAGTTCTGATTGGTGGCAGCCACTGCAACATGCTTTATTATTGTTACCATTGTTGAGATTCACAGGCTGATTAATGATGTCTGTGTTTCTAAATAAATTCTGTTGAAAGTTTTTTTGATCAGAACAATGTTTATTAAATATTTTGGATTATGTGAAAAATACTGATAATCATATGCTGTAGAATCACAAAGCTGCTGCTAACAAGTTACACCAAACTATCTCAATAAATTTCATTTTTCAGATCACAGCATGATTATGTGAAAACATAATCAACGCTATCAGATCCCACTTTTCTTTGTTCATTTGACTGTAATAAATCAATAACAGCAGACAAACAAAATCTAAAGTAAACACATAAGGCTCAAGAGCCCAACTAAAGCAAACAATCATCGCCATAACGGTGGCTTACAATTTGTGATTTTCTCCTTCAGTGATTCTGCTTGTTAACATCAGGTGTCTTCAATAATGCTCAATCATCACTAAATTAATCACTTAATTATCTCATTAACTCCAACACTCTTGAGTGTGGACTCATATACACTCCCAGCAGTGTTAATTTAACACTGGAGTTTTTGCTGTGTACAAAGAGCCGTAGTTAACTGACAAGCTGAGCCATATCGCATTAATTATCGCTGGCGATACGTCCGCGATAATGCATTATGGCTCAGCTTGTCAGTTAACTACGGCTCTTTGTAGTAAATGCCGCTCCATCTGAAAGCAGGTGATGGCAATTTACTACTAATCAAGGAACCGGTTTTACTGACGAGATGCACATAATATCGTGCGATATATCGCCCAGCCCTAACTCTGAGTATAAGTTACCTCTCTTTCTGAAACAGGCTTGACTTACTCTGCTTTCTCAGGTTTAACATACCTCCCATTCTGAAACAGAAAACTCAGAGTTTCCCTCATTTCAGGGTTAACATACTCAGAGTTTTCACTTAACCTCCTTTCTGAAACAGGCCCCTGGGTTGTGTTTCCCGAAAGTACAAATTTATTGTAGTTGGTCTGAGATTAAATAAGGCTGAAGATGCTGTTGGGAAATTAAGCTCTGGTTATGTTTCATTGATGAAATTACCAGTGACCTGACTCACTGATCTCACCCAGCATTAAACTGATTATGCAAATGCTTTATACATTTTTTTTACCATAGTATTTAATTTCAGCAATGCTATAAAGGGGACATATCATGCTAAATCCACTTTTTTAGCCCTTAAATGCATTTTGTTGTATATTTTGGAGTGTTTAGAAGTACAGAAAATATGAAATTATTCTCTTCAGATGCTTCGTTGATATCTTTATATTCTGTTTTGGCCATATTTTTCAACCTGTTCCGATTTTTCTGTTCTCTATGACGTCTTTTGAACTATTACGTCACAGTATTTGCAGCGGAACTGCCAAATAAGGGCATCGACTTCCGGCCAAACATTTCGAGCAATCCGCCATTTTTATTTCTCACTGCAATTTTGTAGTCCAAGCTAAAGGATGCAGAACTTACAAGAGGGTAAGTTAAAATGTTCGGTTGTTGGATGTAGTAACCCACACGCTTCTTTACACCGTCTAATGTAGATGAACTGCCGCGCTTGTGACAGGGAGCATGTTTAACTGAAAGAACGAGCAGCAGAGAGAAAGAGAGACACGGTCATGCGTGCGTGCACTCTCTCTCTTCGGAGCCAGGCGAAAGTGTAAACAAGACTTCACCGTCTCCAAACTAGATGCTGTCTTGCTCTCTCTCCCTCGCACATATTAATCAAAATAAATTGACACGGTGGTAAAAGGTTGGAAGACCAAAGTTTCATGTGTAAATACAGTAACACACCATTGCGATACATCCATATGAAGACGTTGTTCTGCAGGTTCGTCGTCTTCATTTTCATCTCGCTCCGGCTCCGACTCTGGCTCGAACATGTAAGGCTGGCTGGACAAGTCTTCCGTTGTTGACATTTTGTTAATAACGTGTGAATAAAAAGTTTCTGTGCCGCTAGATAATCGTATCTCTGCTATCAAACTACAAAAATGGCCGAACGGGGTGGAGTTGAACCGAGTGTCACCTCTGCAACCTGGAGAGGGGGCGGGGTATGAAGTGTCTCAATTGCATTTAAAGAGACCGCACCAAAACGAGTTGCTCTCAGACGCACATCAGAAAAGGGGTAGAAAAGGGGCCTGTGGAGCTATAATAATGAGGAATTCAGACTAGTGATGTTACGTTCGTGAACGAATCGTTCTTTTTGAACGAATCCTTTAGGTGAACGAATCGTTCTCATTCACGTAATCCATTGACTCATATTTCTCGTTCACTGAAATGTGAAATCCCTCCCTCCACAGCAGCACAGCGCTATTAGCAGCGCATGCGCAGCTCAGTGAACCGGTGTTTTCAACCTGTCAAAGAATGAACCTCGAGCCAATAGCCTTCGAGTATGAGATGTGACGGAGCATGTGATTTGTTGGATGTAGTGAATGAATACGCCCTTCACTGACTGTGACCGAGTTGCTTTTGAGTCTGAACGAGAGAGAGATATTATCGTTTGTGAACGAGTTGAACGAACTGTACATGTCGTTCATGAATGAAAATAACCAGTTGTTTGAACGATAATGATGGCGAACCGATAGAGCTAGGTTTGTGTAGTTAGCATGTTTGCATCAAAGAAACAAATTTACACTTTACCATTGTAATGAAAACAGGTTAATAACGCAAGCTAATTTAAATATAACAAAGACAAATTAACATTGTCATTATTTACTTGGTTTGAGCTAAGGGGGGTGCACTTGACTGTTTACTTGATTTAAATTTAAACTTCTCGTTACCTGCTTTTCTTATATTTTGTTTGTGTGTTTTAGTCTTAGTTTTGTGGTATTTTGCACTTTGAACAATTTACTTGACTACTTGTGTTCATTTTGTATTATCAAAAATGAATTCATTACGTTTTATTCATGTCATGCACTTCTCTAAAAACTAAAACAAACCAAAAAAAAAAATAATATGACAGTATTGGTTAGGTCTCATTTGTGTAACGTCAGCAAATAGCATTTCAGTTCGGGCTGTGAAGGCGCATTTGGTTGGATCTACTGAACGAATATGCCTATCACTGACTGAGATCGCTCTGTTTTGAGTCTGAACGAGAGAGAGAGAGAGAGATCTCGTTCGTGAACGAATTGAACTAACTCGTTCGTGAATGAGAGTACTGGGTAGATCGGTCATTTAGCATGTGATTCAATCTCATTCAAAGCGCAGTTATAGGTGTGCACATATAATTGTTTATATTCATATTCAACATATAGAACATCAACGTTTAATATAATCCCAGATTTATGAATGTGTATGTCTGACTAAACAATTAAAATGTTAATTATGCAAGAAAACTTTGGTTTGGTCATCTGAACCACTTATTTAGACTTATGTTATTAATTTAGTAAATAAAGCACACATTTTAACAAAGCCAAATCACTTTTTTTTGTAACAAGTAAATACGTTCGTTAAAACATAGCATAAAAATACACTCTTTTTCGCCACCTGCTGCAGTATATATGTAATATGAAGAAATTATTACTGAACGAATCAGTGAACGAATCTGAATGAATCATTTTGGTGAACGAACTGAAAATGAACGAGTCTCTGGAAAGAATCTATAGCTGTGTCCCAAAGTGAAGGCTGCGTCCTTCGAAGGCCGTATTTGAAGGCCGGATGGCCGTATTTGAAGGCCGATTGCGTCACCGCGGCGCGACGAAGGACGTCCCAATTCAAAGGCTGCATCCTTGGAAGGTCGCATTTGAAGGCCGATTGCGTCACCGCGGCTCGATGAAGGCTGTCCCAAATCAATTCTCCATCCTTCGAAGGCCGTATTTGAAGGCCGGTTGCGTCATCGCGCCGCGACGAAGGCTTCCCTGATTCAAAAGCGACGCCAAATGCACCCTTCATTTCCCGTGAAAAGAAGGATACATAAATGGACACTTAGCGGCCTATTCTACCCCATAAGTCATTGCGCGCCGTTGACGACAGCATTTATTTATTTAATCAGAGGTGGAGAGTCCAGGGGTCAGAAAGTAAAAGTCCTGCCATATGTTTATTCCACCCATGAACTCACACAGCAAAAACTCCAGTGTTAAATTAACTCTCCTGGGAGTTTATTTGGCTCCAGACTCAAGAGTGTTAAAGTTAATGAGATAATTAAGTGATTGATTGAGTGATGATTGAGCATTATTGAAGACACCTGATGTTAACAAGCAGAATCACTGAAGGAGAAAAATCACAATGTTAGTCACCATTATGGAGATCAGTGTTCGATTTAGTTGGGCAGTTGACCTTCAAATGGTTATCTTTAGATTTTGTTTGGCTGCTGTATCTGAGTTATTACAGCCAGATGAACAAAGAGAAAAGTTGATCAGGTGGTGTTGGTTATATTTTAACATAATCATAATTTGATCTGAATCACTGAACTCATTTAAAGCCTAATCTCTGACTTAAATGTATATTGGTCATTACAACATCACAGTAATTCTATAGATTAAGATCCAGATTTTTCAATATAATTCAAATAATTTCTTAAAAGTTGTTCTGATAAAGAAAAAGAAATCTTTTTTTTAAGGCACACACAGACATCAAGATTCAGTGTATGAATCTCAACAATGGTGACAAAAAGAATATTCAATTAGGAAAACAAGACAATTCAGATCATAATTTATTCATACCGCAATGCATGATGGGAGCCATGGATGAGTTTTGATTGGTGGCACCCAGAATGCACTGCAACATGCTTTATTATTGTCACCATTGTTGAGAATCACAGGCTGATTATTGATGTCAGTGTGTCCAAATGAACTATTTTTTCAAAGTCTTTTGATCAGAACAACTTTTAAGAATTTTTTCTGATTACATTGAAAATGATTAACATGGCATAATATTAGAATCACAGGCAGCTATAATCAACAAGGTAAACTTAACTCTCTAAATGAGTTTTGTGATTCAGGTCAAATTATGATTATGTCAAAACATAACCAACACCACCTGATCAATGTTTCTCTTTGTTCATCTGAGAGTTATAACCCAGATACAACAGCCAAACAAAATCTAAAGTTATTAGTTTAAGGGTCAAGAGCCCAACTAAAGCAAACGCTGTTCACCATAATGGCAACTTAAAAAAGAGATTTTCTCCTTCAGTGATTCTGCTTGTTAACATCAGGTGTTTTCAATAATGCTCAATCATCACTCAATCAATCACTTAATTATCTCATTAACTTTAACACGCTTGAGTCTGGAGCCAAATAAACTCACAGGAGAGTTCATTCAACACTGGAGTTTTTGCTGTGTGAGTTCATGGGTGGAATAAATATATGGCAGGACTTTTACTTTCTGACCCCTGGACTCTCCACCTCTGTATTTAATTTATTTAAAGGCGGCCGAGACTAGAGATCCGTGGTGGACAGCAAATTCACATTTAAATGTAAGTATTATGTTTTCATTTACTCAAATAGCTAGCGAAACCAGAGTTAAATTTTCTTATAAACTTCTTCTTAACTCCTTCGTCACCATTGCGTGGCTTCATTTATCATGTAGTTTTAGGCAAAACTTGTGGTAACAACGTTATTAGTTTAACGACCTATTTGTAATATTTGTGTATTATAAGAAATATCACTCTCCCAATAAAGCCCAAAACAATAAGAAAAGCAGTAGATAAGGCAATGGGTTTTCACTTTTATGTGTTTTTGTAGTGCTGTCATGCAAGGTATGTGGTTTTAACCAAATTTTAGTATACAGAAATATGATTTCTTAAGTATTTTGTATGCATGTCTTGATGTGTCATATTTTGCAGTGTTAACAATGCACTTAAGATTGCTCCTCTGTGTTAAGTACCCTTTTCTGCTTTTTTAGAACAATTCAGGAAAAAATGGGTCTATATATATATATATATATATGTATATATATATATATATATATATATATATATATATAAAGAGAAGTAATACACACATCTTTGCTGAAATGTATTGTCCTGTTGTTGTTAACAAGCCATGGTTCATTTGCTCTGCCTTTAGGATTGCAAGTGTAGGAGAGGGTGTGAGTGGGAAACCCACTGCTGAAGCTTGGCCCTGGTTTGTCCTCATGGATGAGATGTTGGGACAGATGCATTGCACCAACCCCCCTGTCCTCATTGCCTCAATCCCTGAGGACACACCAGGGCCGAGTTCAGTAGTGGATGCCCACGGTGAGGAGGAGCCAGGGGCAGCAGCACCAGCACAAAGGCGGCGAGACAGGGCAAGTTTTTGGACTTGATCAGAGAAGAAATGCAACTACAGAGGGAGGCAGAGGCGAGGAGTGCACAGGAAAGAAGGGAGAGGATGGACAGGCTGTTTTCTCTTCTTGAGAGAATGATTGAAAAATATATATATTTTCTACATAATATTCTTGTTTAACTTTTTTCACTTTTATTTTTTAAAAGAAAAATGATGTACATTTATTTTTATGCAACTTTAATTGTGTAAATAAAAGAGAATGAATTGTTCTGGACATTGTTTATTTTTGTAATGACAGTAATACTTTCTGCATGAAACAAATTCTATACCTTTTTATTTTTTCAAATAAAATTGGTAAATGAAAATCATTTGTTCTTTAGGCTACATTAAAGTACTTTTTCCAACTATTTACAAAATACGTTAAACATATCAAAATCAACATAAACATTTAATTTTACAATACATAAAATAAGAAAAAATTGATGTAGACTCTATTGAGCTGAGCTGCTGGACCGGGATGGGCCGCCCCTGGTAATGCCTCCTGCTGGTGGGACATCATCTGGGATGGTCTCCAGAGTGTTAAAGTGCATATTTCCACTATCCACTAAGTTGTCTACCAACAGGTTTGCAGGGCTGATTCAATCGACGGCTTTCTGAAAAAAGTACTTTTAATAACTACTGCATTTATATTAGGCTACTACTGCATTACTGCGTAGGCTATGTTGCATTTTACTTCTGTATATTTTCAATATACAGTAATATCTGGTTGTTACATTATATACTTTTGTGTAGTGTAATGTAATCACATTGTGATGTGAGGGAAAAAAGTACTTCAGGTTACTTCACATTTGTAAGTGAACACCTATTTTTTACAGTCTATGGTGAATACTTAACGAAATATGCAGTTCCGAAAATTAAAGTAACAAAATGTAGGCCCATTGTCACAATATTAACAAATTGTTGCTAACTACAGCAGCGTCCCATATCAAAGGGCGCATCTGAAGCGCTCGGACCGGTCTAGCCTACGAAGGATTGTTCTTGTCGCCTGGCAACCGTGACAGCTGCGGATGACGAGCGTGAGAAATACTGGACTTTTTATATTAAATTGGGTTTTGTATTCAAACAGGGCTAAACCGAAAATACATGATCCGACAACGCCGGGGCACACCATGACCTCCAGTAAAATATAAAACATAAAAATGACAATAGCCAATTCTGGCTCCATAGCTGTTTACTCAGTTATCAAAATGAATGATCAGGATAGCAGCTGTCCTCTCGCACCGTTGCTTGGCGCCAGGAGCGGTGATCGGGAACACCTGGTTGCACAATTAGGAAATCCTAGGAAGGCTACATGGTGCGTTCTTCAGAGGACACATAGGCTGCATCCTTGAAGTCTGCGTCCTTCGAAGGATGCAGCCTTCAACATCGGGACACAGCTTATATTTCCACCACTAATTCAGACCCAAGCATTGCAGTTCCACTTTATATAGACCAAAAATTTATGATTTGTATATGAAAATGAGCGATTTTAAAGCATGATATGTCTCCTTTAATGATCTGGAGATTTTAAAAACCACACACAGACATCAAGAATCTACATATGAATCTCAACAATGGTGACAATCACACAAACGCTTCATGTTGCAGTGCATGATGGGAGCCACCAATCAGAACGCATCAATGGCTGACATCATGCATTGCAGCATGAATAAATTATGCAGCTGAATTGTCCTGTAATTTTCATTGTTTTTTCTAGGGATGGGCGATATATCGCACAATATTGTTATGCGCATCTCATCAGTAAAGCCGGTTCCTTGATTAGTAGTAAATCACCATCACCTGCTTTCAGATGGAGCGGCATTTACTACAAAGAGCCGTAGTTAACTGACAAGCTGAGCCATATCGCATTAATATCGCGGATGTATCGGCAGCAATAATTAATGCGATATGGCTCAGCTTGTCAGTTAACTACGGCTCTTTGTACACAGCAAAACTCCAGTGTTAAATTAACACTGCTGGGAGTGTATGAGTCCACACTCAAGAGTGTTGAAGTTAATGAGATAATTAAGTGATTAATTTAGTGATGATTGAACATTATTGAAGACACCTGATGTTAACAAGCAGAATCACTGAAGGAGAAAATCACAAATTGTAAGTTACCATTGTGGTGATGGGTGTTTGCTTTAGTTGGGCTCTTGACCATTATATGCTTACTTTAGATTTTGTTTGGCTGTTGTATCTGAATTGTAACTGCCAGTTGAACAAAGAAAAAAGTGATCTGATGGTGTTGGTTATATTATAACATTCATCATTTGAACTTGATCACTGAATTCATTAAGATCCTTCATTCTGACTTCGATTTATGTTGTTGGTTAGTGAATCTGCATAAATGCCCAGAATTTTTTATATAATATGAAGGATTTCTTAAAAGTTGTTTTTTAAAAAAATCTTTCTTTTAGGCACACACAGATGTCAAGATTCAGTCTATGCATCTCAACAATGGTGACGAGCAGAATATTCAATTAGGAAAAGTAAATTACATAGACAATTCAGATCATAATTTATTCATACCGCAATGCATGATGGGAGCCATTAATGAGTTGTGATTGGTGGCAGCCACTGCAACATGCTTTATTATTGTCACCATTGTTGAGATTCACAGGCTGATTATTGATGTCTGTGTTTTAAAAGAATTTATCTGAATGTCTTTTGATCAGAACAATGTTTATTAAATATTTTGAATTATAAGTAAAGTACTGATAATCATAGGCTGAAGAATCACAAAACTGCTGTTAACAAGTTAAACCAAACTATCTCAATAAGTTTCCTTTTTCAGATCACAGCATGATTATGTCAAAACATAACTAACACTATCAGATCACATTTTGCTTTGTTCATTTAACTGTTAGAAATCAATAACAGCAGACAAACAACAGTAAAAATTAAAGTAAACATAATGGTCTAGAGCCCAACTAAAGCAAACACCCATCACCACAATTTGTGATTTTCTCCTTCAGTGATTCTGCTTGTTAACATCAGGTATTTTCAATAATGCTCAATAGTCACTTAATTAATCACTTAATTATCTCATTAACTTTAACACTCTTGAGTGTGGACTCATATACACTCCCAGCCCCAGGAGTGTTAATTTAACACCGCTCCATCTGAAAGCAGGTGAAGGCGATTTACTACTAATCAAGGGAACCGGCTTTACTGATGAGATGCGCATAACAATATCGTGCGATATATCGCCCATCCCTAGTTTTTTCTGTTTGCTTTCATTTTGCTATTGTTTTGTTCTGACTTCAGTAGCTTGTTTTGTGATGTTCAGAGTTGATCAGTTTGTCACTAGTTTGTTTATTGTCACCATTGTTGAGATTCATATGCTGATTCTTGATGTCTGTGTGTTTAAACACAAGAACTTCTTTGCACATAGTATTTTCAAAATTTGTTTTAATATTGCTGTTGGATCTCAAACTGTAGAATCTCAGAAATGCAATCACCAAAACTAAAATGAGATACCAAGCATATAGTCAAAGATTTAAACTCCGTGTGACATAAGTGAATCAGGTTACTACATGATGACAGTGTCATCATCAAAACATATTGTGAGCAGGTCATGCTTTCTCTTGCAGTAACAAATGTGCTTTATAAACACAATGTTGGAACAGTCAGAGAAAAATTAACATAAAAAAATGAAAAGGGTTAAGAGCTCAACTAAAGCAAACACTGATCACCATAATGGTTTTATGGAAAATTCCATATAACATTACCGTCTAAACTAGTGATCGACCGATATTGAATTTTTTATAACCGATACCGATAATTTGCATGTTTATGTGCCGATTACCGATATGTTATACTTCTGTTTTTGACAATTATTACAACACACTACTCAACCGCGATGATAATATAATCTAGGATGTTTAAACAATATAATCTTGTCAAAAGTTTTATTCAGTGGCCGTGCTTGAGCATTCCTGATCATCAACCCAGTGAGTGCTCAGCAATATGAACGAACTTTTTTCTCAAGACTAATGGTGAGCAAATACAACAGATATAGAATTAAATTCAGCGCTTTTATTTTCAACATGCACTCATTCATGTCTGTTTTATTTAATTCATGTAAAGTTACGTCTTTATTGGGGCAGGACATGATGGATTACGCTACGTGACTCCATGAGTTCGTCACATTTTTTTAGAATCAAGCTGCATAAATATCAGGCTATCAGGCTGAAGAAAAGAGAAACACAAGAACTGCAACTGACTTCCGGAGATGAAATCAACTGAAGATAAAAGACAACATTAAATCTCTGAAGATCTCCACTCAATTAATCAGTTAATCATCTCATTGGGTCTCATTCATGCAACACGAGCAGAACAAATTTTTGTGTAAATCTATGTAAAGTGGTTTTGGCGTAAATTTTCGGATTCATTAAAATGTTCGTATTTTCCAAATGTTAGTTGGTACGAAAGAAATCTACACCTGCTCCCAGCCACGCGTAAATAGTGCGTTTAACATCCGAACATTTTGCTGCTCATTAATAGGCTGCATTTTAATTCACCTTAATCAGGCACATATTTACACAGCATTTTGAAAAAAATATATAGTAATTACATACGGTTTTTCTTTTTACTTTTATTATGAGAGCCAGTAATAGCATCTGCAAACGGAACACAATCAAATAATGAATTGCTTTCAATAGGGCTGGGACTCTTTTCACTTCTGGGACTGTTCGATTAACAGATATGAAACTCCATTAACTGCATCTGTAATATGCTGCCAAGCTTCCTTTTTTTTAGGACCTGATACGCCACTATGTACGCTTGAAAATAAAATGTGGCATTTTTAATGAACTTCTGACAATAAAACTTAAATTTCTGCATCTGAGAAATTTCTCTTTTTCTTTCACTTTTGAGATGACATGTTGAAATCCTTCGTTTGGTGTCATGATGCCCATATATAGTTGTCAGTCAGATTTAATGGGCGGGATTTATGGTAATTGAGAATGAGCGTGCACGCGCGTCCCATTTACGACTGATTGGAATTCATAAACACACACACACACATTTCACTATCACATCTGACATTTACGAAGTATTTGTGAATAAGGAGAAGAGTTTTCGGGAAGGTCTCTTTACGCGCAAATCACTCACATATTTACGCTATAGCCTAAATATGTGATTGCTAAATACGCGTATACTATAATATTTAGTTACGAATGTTTCATGAATGAGACCCATTAACTCTAACACTGCTTCAGTGTTACCTTTAACACCCTGCTGGTGGTTCCCATATAAACACAAAGCGATGTTAAATTTAACACCAAGGATTTTACTGTGAACTTTTTTTTTAAATCCAAAACATTTATGACGCGCTCTATGGCATCTCTTACAATTTAAAGCCTCAAACATAAGCACAATTGTTAAAAGAGCATAAATAATGCTTTGACTTATTGACTTATCGAATCCATCGCCAGAAGTGATTGAAATGAACTGCGCATGCGCATATGTGTATTATAAACAGAAGATACGTCATACTTTGTGCATGCGTGGTAACACATACGTGATGTACATATGTGATGTGAATATGTGACGTGAATACGTGACTTCACTGTGCTACAGTCTGCAGCTAGGGGTGTCTCACAGGAAAAGATATCGTTGTCTGAGACAGCAGAAAGAGGCCAGTTCTTTACAAAGATAAATGAAGAAATTAGGTTTACTTAATTATTCAGTAAAACGATATGTTATTGTGAATATTGTTACTTGTTCATTGTGTCAGTGTTTTATTCACTGACTTTAGCTAGATCTTTGCACAAAGAACAACATAGTGATGAAACATGTTTGTTCGTTTTGGGCTTAATAAATAAGTTTTCTTTGGGTTTAATAAAATGACTTAAGCCCCATTACACTTATCCTCATTCATGAGGATTGAGTGAGAAAAAGTAAATAAATAAACATTCACCTCCGATCACAAATAGAAAGAGGAAAATAAAAGGAAGAGAAACAAAAGTTTGTCAGAGCGGTTATCTCTTCTTCTGCTATCCTTCTTCATCTCTTACTGACACATATAGTCAACGCATATGCGCAGTTCTTTGTTATACACTCTCAGAAAAAAAGGTACAAAAGTTTTCGCTGTGGCGGTACCTTTTCAAAAGGTACACTTTTGTACCTAAAGAGTACATATTAGTCCCTCAAAGGTACATATTAGCAGAGGTGGGTAATCCAGGGGCCAACGAGTAAAAGTCCTGCCATATGTTTATTCCACCCATAAACTCAGTCAGCTGATTTCACTAATTAGTTCTCTCTCCTGCTGAATTAGCAAATCCAGGTGATTGGAACAAAATACTGAAGAGGACTTTTATTTTCTGAACCTGGACTTTACACCTCTGCATAGCAATGCCACATGTCAGCCAAGAGCAAAGAAATAAACCAGAACTGGACCTTATCTGAGCCACACAATCTGTGTATATTAAATATGGAGTAATTTCAGCCACAGCCTTAGATGAAATCCACTGAAGAGAAAAGAAGACATTAAATCTGTGAAGATCTCAGCAGAGGAGGATTAAACAACTCCACAAACCAGCCCGGTCTCACCCCAAAACGTCACATACTGACGCGTCTTGACCAAACGGCAATATACGACGAAAAGGGTACCCCTAAAACGTCCATATGAGACGAAGACATAAGCGCACCAGCAGCGCCTCTTAGCGGTACCCTAACGCATACCTAAACCTACCCATAACCCGAATAGTCACATACGGACGTTTTAGGGGTACCCTTTTCGTCGTATATTGCCGTTTGGTCAAGACGCGTCAGTATGTGACGTTTGGGGGTGAGACTGTGTTGCACAAACAGCATTACCAGTTTCACTTATTACTGACCAGACTGACTTTATTTCTGTCAGACGTCTACAAAAGGTTTATTGAGAATTAACAGAGGTTTAACTCTAATGAGTTTCATTTGAAGTCACCATAACAGTGATTAGTGTTTCCATTAGTTGGACTCTTAACTCTTCTTAAATTTTTTATCTCTTTTGGCTACTGTGACAGTGTGTTTGTTAGACACATTAACAGCAGCAAATAAAACTAAAGTGACTTGAGATCAGATGAAGATGGTTTCCTGTTGATTAATTGATAATCAATGTTAAATCAATGTTAATGTGTCAATGTTAACTGCATTGAATTAACATCCCATTGTACCTGCAATTAATGTTGATTTTTCTTTTTCTTTTCTTCAAAAATCAATGGGAATGACATTGAATGGCATTACAATGTGATGTTTGTTCAAGATCATGCTTGCACTCTCAGAAAATGAAACACAACAACTTGAATTAAAGAAAGACTATAAATCTCTCAAGATCTCAGCAGAAGTTATTTTTGAGAATTAACAGAGTTTATGATGTTGCTTTTTTATTGAAAATGTTTAGTGACCATTATGGTGATCAGGATTTCATTTAGTTGGGCAGTTTGACTCTTGGCTTTTTATGTGAGTTTGTGGTCTTTGTAACAGTGTTTTCCAAAACACATAATTTGATACAAGGTAACCCACTAAAAAAGATGATTAGATGATATTGTTATCAGCATAATAAAGTAGAATAATTCACTAATATTTTCCTTGTCAAAAAGAGGTTATTTATAGATTATACTCACTTACAATAACTGAGATCATATTCAGTGATCACTTACAGATCACAGCAACGGATCAGACTTGAATTTTGGGTTTAAAGTACATTGTAGGATTTCTTTTAAATACACACAGACATCAAGAATCAGCATAATAATCAGTGAAATGCTTGGTGCATGCTGGTTTTATACTAAATATACGTTACAGGATTTCTTAAAAGTTGTTCTGATAAAAAAAAAAAAAACCTTTTTCTTTTAGGCACACACAGACATCAAGATTCAGTGTATGAATCTCAACAATGGTGACAAACAGGATATTCAATTAGGAAGAGGAAATTACTATGACAATTCAGATCATAATTTATTCATACCGCAATGCATGATGGCACCCAGAATGCACTGCAAGATGCTTTATTCACTATCAACATTGTTGAGATTCACAGGCTGATTCTTAATGTCTGTGTGTCTAAATGAAAATCTTCTTCCAAAGTCTTGATCAGAACAATTTTTAAGAAATAAACAAGGTAAACCTAACTGTCTAAATGACTTTAGTGTTTCAGATCACAACATGATTATTATGTCAAAACATAACCACCTCCATCAGATCACCCTTTTTCTTTGTAAAAAAAATTGTAAAATAATCTTTAATGATGACGAGTGGTCAACTGAATGGAAATTTCAGTGGGAAAGTGAAAGTTCACTAAATTGGAGTTGGAGTTGGAGTTCTGTTGGAAAAACATTATTAGATATTTTATAACACCAATAAAAAAGCCAAATACAGTAATAACACTCCAAAATGTTGGCGAAACTGTGATTCTAATGAAGCAAACCATTACCATATATTTTGGGAAAGTCTACATATTCGAGAGTATTGGAAAGAAATACAGAATGCTCTTTTTATATTTTATATAATATATTTTTGAAAATACATGCCTCTAGAAAGCAAATTACAATAAGTCAGACTAACTGAAATAAGCCTTGCATATTTGGCAAATTTGTTTGATCAAACAGGCCTCAGGTGTTGACGGCTTGACAAGTTTCATAACTTGAATTTTTACAGAGACAAAATTATGATTAAATAATTTTGTATTACTCATTATAGTAGAACTATAATTCTTCTGAAGGTACATTGCTGTGACAGTCAGATTTGAATAATCGGTAACACTTTAGAATACTGTTCCTTCATTAATGAATAATTACACAGGAACAAACGAGTAACGCATTATTAACATTCTAGTAACTACTATTAACTAACAAGAAACTCTGATTAACAAATTAGTAAGTAATAGCGCTCAGATGAATGTAGTAGTTCATTATTAGCTAATCAATAACTACTATTTTTTTCATACCTCCCAGAGAACTACTACACAGCAAAAAGTCCAGTGTTAAATTAACTCTCCTGGGAGTTTATATTAGGGCTGGGCGATTTAAATCGCGATATTGTTATGCGCATCTCGTCAGTAAAGCCGGTTCCTTGATTAGTAGTAAATCGCCATCACCTGCTTTCAGATGGAGCGGCATTTAGGGCTGAGGAGATAATTAAGTGATTAATTAAGTGATGATTGAGCATTATTGAAGACACCTGATGTTAACAAGCAGAATCACTGAAGAAGAAAATCACAAATTGTAAGTTACCATTGTGGTGATGGGTGTTTGCTTTAGTTGGGCTCTAGACCATTATGTGTTTACTTAAATTTTTACTGTTGTTTGTCTGCTGTTATTGATTTATAACAGTTAAATGAACAAAGTAAAGTGTTATCATATAGCCTAGTGTTGGTTATGTTTTGACATAATCATGCTGTGATCTGAAAAATGAAACATATTAAAATAGTTTGGTTTAACTTGTTAGCTGCAGTTTAGTGATTCTTCAGCCTATGATTATCAGTACTTTACTTATAATTTAAAATATTTAATAAACATTGTTCTGATCAAAAAGACATTCAGACATATTCATTTAAAACACAGATATCAATAATCAGCCTGTGAATCTCAACAATGGTGACAATAATAAAGCATGTTGCAGTGGCTGCCACCAATCACAACTCATTAATGGCTCCCATCATGCATTGCGGTATGAATACATTATGATCTGAATTGTCTATGTAATTTACTTTTCCTCATTGAATATTCTGCTCCTCACCATTGTTGAGATGCATAGACTGAATCTTGACATCTGTGTGTGCCCAAAAGAATGATTTTTTTTAAACAACTTTTAAGAAATCCTTTATATTATAACAAAAATTCTGGCCATTTATTCAGATTCACAGTTATGCAGTAACCAACTACATAAATCGAAGTCAGAAAGAAGGATTTTAATGAGTTCAGTGATCAAGTTCAAATGATGATTGTCATAATATAACCAACACCATCAGATCACTTTTTATTCTTTGTTCAACGGGCAGTTTTAACTCAGATACAACCGCCAAAGAAAATCTAAAGTACATAAAAAAGGGTCAGAGCCCAACTAAAGCAAACACCCATCACAATAATGGTAACTTACAATTTGCGATTTTCTCCTTCAGCGATTCTACTTGTTAACATCAGGTGTCTTCAATAATGTTCAATCATCACTAAATTAATCACTTAGTTATCTCATTAACTTAAACACTCTTGAGTGTGGACTCATACACTCCCAGGAGTGTTAATTTAACACCGCTAATTTACTGGAGGTTTTGCTGTGTACAAAGAGCCGTAGTTAACTGACAAGCTGAGCCATATCGCATTAAATATCGCTGGCGATACGTCCGCGATATTGATGTGATATGGCTCAGTTTGTCAGTTAACTACGGCTCTTTGTAGTAAATGCCGCTCCATCTGAAAGCAGGTGATGGTGATTTACTACTAATCAAGGAACCGGCTTTACTGATGAGATGCGCATAACAATATCGCGATTTAAATCGCCCAGCCCTAGTTTATATGGCTCCAGAGTCAGTGTTAAAATATGAGTGTTAAATTAACACTCAAGAGTGTTAAATGTAATGAGCTCATTAAGTGATGCATTGAGTGATAATTGACCAATATTGAAGACACCTGATGTTAACAAGCAGAATCACCAAAGGAGAAAATCAAATTTTTTAAGACACCGTTATGGTGATGAGTGTTTGTTTTAGTTGGGCTCTTGACCCTTAAAGCATTAACTTCAAATTTTGTTTGGCTGTTGTATCTGAGTTATAACTCTCAGATGAACAAAGAGAAAAGGTGATCAGATGGTGTTGGTTATGATTTGATAATCATAATTTGACCTGAATATCAACTCTCATTTAGAGAGTCAGGTTTACCTTGTTGATTACAGCAGCCTGTGATTCTAAAGCAAATGATTTTTTATCATTATCAATATAGTCCAAAATATTTCTTAAAAATTGTTCTGATAAAAAGACTTAGAAACTTACTTTATTTAGACACATTGACATCAATAATCAGCCTGTGAATCTCAACAATGGTGACAATAATAAAGCATGTTGCAGTGCATTCTGGGTGCCACCAATCAAAACTCATTCATGGCTCCCATCATGCATTGCGGTATGAATAAATTATGATCTGAATTGTCTTACTAATTTCCTTTTCCTAATTGAATATTCTGTTGGTCACCATAGTTGAGATTCATACACTGATTCTTGATGTCTGTGTGTGCCTAAAAGAAAGATTTTGTTTTATCAGAACAACTTTCAAGAAATCCTTTACACTACACAGCAAAATCCCCAGAGTAAAATTAACTCTGTTTAGAGAACATTTGGTCCCTCTCTACAGAGAGTTAAAATAACTCTGAAACAGAGTAAAAGTTAATGAGATACTTAAGTGATTAATTAAGTGATGATTGGGCATTAATGATGAACACCTGCTGTTAACAAGTTCTCAGCAGAGGAGGATTAAACTACTCCATAAACAGCATTACCAGCTTCACTTATTACTAACCAGACTAACTTTATTTCTGTCATACGTTTACAGAAGTTCGTATTGAGCATTGAGGTTTAGATGTTGACGATTTATTGAAAATGTATGATCACCATTATCGTGATGAATGTTTCCTTTAGTTGGGCAGTTTGACTCTAGCTTATATTTTTGAGTGTTTATGGTTTTTGTAACAGCTTTTACCAAAACATGTAATTTGTTGCAAAGAATGCCAGATGCAAAGATGTTCAGGTGATCTAGTTTTCATCAACAAAAGTAGAATGATGCGCTTATATCATCACTGTCCAAAAGTGGTCATTTGATGTTAATAGATTATGTTCACTAACAATACTCTCTTGCCACAAATTGGACATTTTGAAATTTTTTAAATACATAATAGGGGATTTTTTCTTCTAAGACACAGACATCAATAATCAGCTTATGAATCTCAACAATGGTAACATGCTTCATGCTGCAATGCATCCTGGGAGCCATGAGTTTTATACTATTGTGGCTCCCAGCATGCATTGCAGCATGAAGCATGTCACCATTGTTGAGATTCATAAGCTGATTATTGATGTCTTTGTTTAAAAAAAAAAAAAAAAATTCCCCTATTATGTATTTTAAAAATTCAAAATGTCCAATCTGTAGCAAGAGAGTATTGTTAGTGATTATAATCTATTAACATCAAATGACCACTTTTGGACAGTGATGATATAAGCGCATTTTTTTTACTATCTGCTGTTAAACACTATATCACCTGATCATCTTTGTTTTTGGTTTTCTTTGTAACAAATTACATGTTTTGGTAAAAGCTATTACAAAAACCATAAGCTCGCAAGAAGAGTCAAACTGCCCAACTGAAGGAAACACTCATCACTATAATGGTAATCATACATTTTCAATAAATCATCAACATCTAAACCTCTGTTAATTCTTAATAAGACCTTCTGTAGATGTCTGACAGAAATAAAGTCAGTCTGGGGTGCGTTTCCCGAAAGCATCGTTGGCCAGCTATGGTCGCAAGTTCCGTCGTTACCAATAGAGTTTAATGGACATTGCGATGAACTTGCGACCATAGTTGGCCAACGATGCTTTCGGGAAACGCACCCCTGGTTAGTAATAAGTGAAGCTGGTAATGCTGTTTGTGGAGTTGTTGAATCCTCCTCTGCTGAGAACTTGTTAACAGCAGATGTTCATCATTAATGCCCAATCATCACTTAATTAATCACTTAAGTATTTCATTAACTTTAACTCTGATTCAGAGTTATTTTAACTCTCTGTAGAGAGGGACCAAATGTTCTCTGAACAGAGTTAATTTTACTCTGGGGATTTTGCTGTGTAATTAGAAAAAAAGATCTTATGCTGTAGAATCACAGTGATGCTGTAATCAACAATATACATTTAAGTCAGAGATTAGACTCTAAATAAGATCAGTGATTCAGGTGAAATTATGATTATGTCAAAACATAACCAACAAAACCTGATAAACTTTCTCTTTGTTCATCTGGCAGTTATAACTCAGATACAACAGCCAAAGATAATCTAATGTTTACAGTATAAGGGTCAAGAGCCCAACTAAAGCAAACACTGATCTCCATAACGGTGTCTTAAAAAATTAGATTTTCTCCTTCAGTGATTCTGCTTGCTAACATCAGGTGTCTTCAATAATGCTCAATCATCACTCAATTAATCACTTAATGAGCTCATTAAGTTTAACACTCTTGAGTGTTAATTTAACACTCATATTTTAACACTGACTCTGGAGCCATATAAACTCCCAGGAGAGTTAATTTAACACTGGACTTTTTGCTGTGTAGTTCTTGTGTTTCTGCTCGTCTCTTTTTTCTGTTCTCTTCTTTCCTTCAGTGATTCTGCTTGTTAACAGGCTTATTAAGGCTGAGATGACTCCATATTTAATATACACAGACTTTGTGGCTCAGATAAGGTCCAGTTCTGGTTTATTTCTTTGCTCTTGGCTGACATGTGGCATTGCTATGGCCTGCTTGTGGCCCAGATCTGGCAAACAGGAGCGGTCCGCCCAAGTGCCGTCATTCCACGCTGCATGTGGGCCAGATCCGCATTCCACGAGTGCCAGATGTGGGCCGGATCCGGGCCGAAACAATGTTGCTATCTGGGATTACTATCCAAAACCTTACAAAAGCCTTAAAACTTACAATGACTTTAGTCAATATTAGGTATTTATCATGTTTTTCACTTTAGAATACTGATCCAAATTATTAGATGTTCCTTTAGAAGGATGTAGTAACACTTGATTAATTACTAATGAGTTACCATTACATTATTATATATTATGCATTATTAATATTAATTATGAACCTGTATATAGTAGTTCTTAGTAGTCTTCAGTGAGGTATGAAAAATAGTAGTTACTGATTAGCTAATAGTGAACTACCACATTCGACTGAACGCTATGACTTACTAATTCGTTAATCAGAGTTTCTTGTTAGTTAATAGTAGTTACTACAATGTTAATAGTGCGTTACTCATTTGTTCCTGTGTAGTTATTCATTAATGAAGGAACAGTATTCTAAAGTGTTACCGAATAATCTCTATGCCACTGCAGGTCAAGCCACACAGTAAATTCCCCGGTGTTAAATTTAACACCGCTCGGTGTTCATATGGGAACCACCAGCAGGGTGTTAAAAGTAACAATGAAGCAGTGTTAGAGTTAATGAGATAATTAAGTTATTAATTGAGTGATGATTGAGCATTGAAGACACCTGATGATAACAAGCAGAATCACTGAAGAAAAGAGAAACACAAGAACTACAACTGACTTCCGGAGATGAAATAAACTGAAGATAAACAACGAAATTAAATCTCTGAAGATCTTAGCAGAGGAGGATTAAATAACTCCACAAACAGCATTTCCATCTTAACTTATTACTAACTAGTTATTGAGAATTAATAGAGGTGTAGATGTTGATGTTTTATTGGAAATAATACATTTTTGTAAAATCACCATTATGGTGATCAGTGTTTGCTTTACACACATAGATCACATAGATTAGCAAAAATTATTATTTGTTATTAAGAGTTTTTTTTTTTCACCAATGATAATTTCTTGCCACAGAACAGACATTCTGAATTACGATTTTATTTTTGCACATTGTAGAGGAAATTATTTAAGACGCACACAGACAGCAAGAATTAGCATATGAATCTCAACAATGGTGACATGCTTCGTGCAGCAATGCATGCTGGGAACCACCATATTATAAAACTAATGGCTCCCAGCATGCATTGCAGCATGAAGCATGTCACTATTGTAGTGATTCATAAGCTGATTCTTGATGTTAGTGTGTGTTTATTTTCTCTCAATGTATTTAAAAATGAAAATTCAGATTGTTTGATCTTTGGCAAAAAAAAAAAAAGTATTGATGGTACAATAACAAGTTATCTCTATTGGTCAGTTATGACATTTGTCAAACAATAATGGTATTTTCAAATTCTTTATAGTGATGAAATATATATCATACATTTGGGTATGGTTTCCTTTGCAACAAATTATGTGTTTTAGTACACACTGTTACAAAGACAACAACTACCTTAAAAATATTTATACATGTATGGTCAAACCACCCAACTAGAGGAAACACTGATCACCATAATGGTAACCACACATTTTCAATAAAACTTCAACAGCTAAAAATGTGTTCATTCTCAAAAAGAACTTCTGTAGATGAATGATAGAAATAAGGTCAAACTGGTTTGAAATAAGAGAGATTTCATGTCTTTTCAGTTGATTTCACCTAAGGCTGTGTCTGGAAGTCAGTTGTAGTTCTTTTGTTTCTCTTCAGTGATTCTGCTTGTTATCATCAGGTGTCTTCAATAATCGAACAATCAACACTCAATTAATGACTTAATTATCTAATTAACTCTAACACGGCTTCAGTAGCCCCGTTTACATGCACACTTTTTTGCTATTCTGATTGAGATCGTTCTGATTGACGGATTCCGGTTGACTGTTTACATGGGATATTATCTAAACCGATCTGGTGTTTACATGTGCTGACGCTTTCAATCGAAATCATTTTCTGACATGCGCACACAGCTTGTCTGCCGGATCTGGAAGCTCATTATTTCCACGTTTTCAATCCTGTCAAGATGGTGCATCACTTAATTGTCGCGTTAGTTGTAGGCATCAGCCGTGTTTCCACTGTCGGGCCAGTGCGAGCCATAAACGGGCCGTTTTATTGTATTGTGTAGGGTAGGCTATTGTTCTTTTGTTTATTATTGTCTTGTTTTGTATTTGCATCAGTTTTTCATTCTCATACTCATATCACACTCATTATAGCATATAATTAAATATATATTATTATTGTAAAAAAAAAAAGAAAAAAAGGAAGTTTTATCAGAAAACTGATCAGAAAGAAATCACTGGAAACAGCGTGATCGCAAAACAAGAGCGACTGTTTGCTGGCATTTTTGTTGTTTAATTAAATATTTAAAACCCAAGAATAGATGTTTTACAGCGAATAAAAAAAGCGATACATTAATCATAATGAATTAATTTGTGTCAAAATTGCACATTAGTCACACAGAAATAAAGTGATTTACCTTTTATGACGTTTGTGAACGTTCACAAAAGAAAGAGGGCACACAACTTATTCGCGTCTGTTTCTGTTTATTTGGTAGCCTAGTAAGGACGTATTTACATCACATTTAGAAAGAATGTTAATTTCTACAAATATGCCACCAAAAATATGACCTGAGGAGCTTTGGCACTCTCTCCCAGAAGGATACAGTTATATTTTCAGTCAGAGAAAAAAAGGATAGTCCGAGACATAGGCTACTGACAGATAAAATAAAAACAGGATTATGATTTGTCTGATTTCTTCAAGCGTATATATTTACCATGTTTACTATGGTAATGGTTAGCGCGCATAGTTTTTTGCATCGGGTATAAATATGCCTACCTTATACGGTGATCAGAATCCACAACGGATCACAAACAGAAGGCATAAAGTTAGCTGACAGAATTATCTGGCGCAAAACCAGGCATGCGCAGAAAGACGTACGCTCAAAGTAACAGCCTCTACCCCCTGGCAGTTAGACTGCTGAATAAGAACTGTTCCCTGCTCACCCATCTAAATGTAATCTCTTTGTATTGAAATGATAATAAATTACTATTATTATTATCAATAATCAGCAAATGAACATCAACAATGGTGACAATTAAAAAAATATTCAGATAAACCTCCTAACATCACAAATCAAGCAAAAAAAAAAAAAAAAAAAAAAAAATTTACCTGCATTATTTATTCATGCCACAATGCATGCTGGGAGCCATGGTTAGGTTTTGTAAAATGCTTAGTATCCAGCATGCATTGAAGCATAAATCTTTATAGGACTTCTTTCACAGATGAGTTTGACTCTGAGAGTCCTGATCCGATCACAGCTTCATTTCATAATCCAAATAACATTTGAGAGCTTGGGTCCACGTGTTAAGAGTGAAACTAATTCAGCTCTTTCTTTTTGTCCTGCAGTGAATCAGTGAAGGACGATGGCGTCTTCTAAAGTGCTGATTCTACAATCACTAGAAGATCTGGGAACAGATGACATAAATAAGTTTCAATGGCACTTGGAAAATCTTAAAAATGTAGCAAAGTCTAAAATGGAAAATGCAGAAAGGTGTAAAACAGTGGATATCATGGTGGACCAGTTTGGACTAGAAGAAGCAGTGAAGATCACAGTGGAGATCCTGAGGACGATAAACAAGAATAATCAGGCTGAGTAGCTGGAGAACGATCACAAGCAAGGTAACAGGTTAAAGATAAAATTAAATTGTTAAATGGGCTGTTTAAAAAATAATATTTTTTTTTATATATATATTTGAAATATGAATAATATCTACTTCTTACAAAAATAATATTTACAGTATGACAGTTTACAGAATAAGTGAATAACTGGCTTTCAGGTCAAACCTTCCTTTTTGCTATGTTGTGTTTGAGTGGTTTATTGTTACTGTATTTTCATTCTGACCTCTTTTTTTCCTCACACAGCTCAGGCTGAAGGCAGAACTGAGGATCCAGAGCCTGTTGGAACCATTTCAAAACCGATGGGGGGTAAATAATGATCACAGGTTTTATTCCTACAGATGTGGCTTTGAAGAATTAATAAAACATAAAAACAATCATGTGGCAATGGCATCACACAATTATCACTCTTGATCACAGTGATTCCTGATTCTAGTGGTTATTCCAGAGTACTAGATCCCCTCCCTCTTGAGCTATAGATGTGTTTGCTTTTTCATCAATGCATAATCAAATTACATTACTAAAAATGACTTAACCCTCTGATGGTTTATGGGGTCTTTTGGGACCCCAAATGACTTTTACTCAAATTAAAAAAAATGTTCCCTTTGTCCAAATGGTATGAAACCTTCTACGGCTCTTAACACTTTCTAGATCTACAAAAAAAAAAAATAAAGTGGAATGATATCTGTTTTTATGTTAGCGTGACAAAAATTGTGACACTCGTGGTCTTCGGGGTCTCTGGAGACCCCGCAATCAAAATAGACAAAATTCATCATCAAAATCAGAAACAACGCAGAACACATCGACAGAAATGGCACAAATAAAGTGGCACACTTCCACCAATGCAAAAAACATCCACAATGCTAAATTATATTGCTCACAACACACGTGTACACACACACACACACACACACACACACATATATATAGAGGAATACATTTTTGAGACTATAAAAACTGTTCTCTTATCATTTGTAAAATAAAATCATCCAAAATGCAGTACCACCACAAAAATAAATTGGTGACACTGACACATTGAAAATGTGCACACACACACACACACACACACACACACACACACACACACACACACACACACACACACACACACACACACACACACACACATTTGTAAGGCTATAATGTCAAATAAAATCATCCAAAATGCAGATCCAACACAAATATAAAGTGGTGACACTGACACTGACAATGTGTACTCACACACTCTCTCTCTCTCTCACACACACACACACACACACACACACACACACACACACACACACACACACACACACACACACGAACATTTGTAAGGCTATAATTTGTCAAATAAAATTATCCAAAATGCAGTACCACCACAAAAATAAATTGGTGACACTGACACATTGAAAATGTACACACGCACACACACACACACACACACACACACACACACACACACACACACACACACACACACACACACACACACACACACACACACACACACACACACACACACACACACACACACATTTGTAAGGCTATAATTTGTCAAATAAAATCATCCAAAATGCAGAACCAACACAAATATAAAGTGGTCACACTGACATCGACAATGTGTACTCACACACACACACACACACAGACACAGACACAGACACAGACACACACACACACACACACACACACACACACACACACACACACACACACACACATTTGTAAGGCTATAATTTGTCAAATAAAATCATCCAAAATGCAGAACCAACACAAATATAAAGTGGTGACACTGACACTGACATCGACAATGTGTACTCGCACACTCTCTCTCACACACACACACACACACACGCACGCACGCACGCACACACACACACACACACACACACACACACACACACAGGAACATTTGTAAGGCTATAATTTGTCAAATAAAATCATCCAAAATGCAGTACCACCACAAAAATAAATTGGTGACACTGACATATTGAAAATGTAAACACACACACACACACACACACACACACATACACATACACATACACACACACACACATACACACACAGGAACATTTGTAAGGCTATAATTTGTCAAATAAAATCATCCAAAATGCTAAACCACTTCAAATATAAAGTGGTGTGGTGACACGTGCACATCGACAATGTGTACTCACACACTCTCTCTCTCTTTATCTCTCAGACACACACACACACACACACACACACACACACACACACACACACACACGCAATTGTGTGTGTCTAGAATCTAGAATTAGATTAAAAATAAATGATTGAAATAAATGATAAAATCTTAAGACTCCAACATTTCTCTTTGTAACATTTTGTTCAGGTTTGATTCTAATCATAATGTAACATTATTGAAAAACTGGGGGGTTTTTTGGTACAATAAAATGCTAAACTTTGACAAAAATATTTTATTTTTGTTATAATTGTGATTTTATAATATTTAGATATGAATCCAACTGAATCCAACTTGTGAAAAGATATCTTTCAGGTAGTCTAATAGCAAATAGCATATACTGGAGCTCTATAGCCATCTAGTGGTTAAAATTATTATTTTTTATTTTAAAACTGCATTTTCCAAAAAATGGGCAAAAATGTTACATTAAACCATTTAAAATCATCCATGTTATCCCCATGAATGAAAGTTAGAAATCTGGGTCTTTTATAAAGTGAATTTTACATCAAATGCTGTTTTTTTGTAAAAAGGCTATTTAAATATTTATTTATTAATTTATTTATAGAAATTTAAAAAATATCATAAATTCTCCAAAAACTGCACAAATGTTGAGTAAAAACATTAACAAACAGAATAAAATTATATTTGTAAAAAAAAAAAACTATTATCTTGTTACAAAATTAAATGTTATTTTCTGGGGTCTCTAGAGACCCCAAAACCCAGAGTGTATACATAAATAAAGACCATCAGAGGGTTAAGGAAGATAACACTGTATGTCAAAATCACACTATAAATGGCATATGGATTTTTTTTTCTAATAAATTGTTTTATTGACAAAGTTTGGGAGGAGCATGTTCAAATGATCTATCCAATCAGCATGAGAAGAGACTTATAAATTAGGGATGGGCAATATGGACTTAAAACTACACAGCAAAAACTGCAGTGTTAAATGAACTTTCCTGGGAATTTATATGGCTCCAGACTCAAGAGTGTTAAAGTGTTAAAATAACACTTTAAAATGTAGAAGCACAAATCTCATTTAGAGAGTTATGTCTACCTTGTTGATTACAGCAGATCTGTAATTCTACAGCAAATGATTTCTGGCATTTTCAATATAATCCAAATATTTCTTAAAAGTTACTCTGATCAAAACACTTAATAAGCATTTTTTTAGACACATTGACATCAAGAATCAACCTGTGAATCTCATCAATGGTGACAATAATAAAGCATGTTGCAGTGCATTCTGGGTACCACCAATCAAAATTCATTCATGGCTCCCATCATGCATTGCAGTATGAATAAATTACGATATGAATCAACATTATGAAGCTGCAGACTCTGAGCCTGCAGCTACAGTCCTGCACCCAGAGTCCCGCATTCTCAGACACCTCGTTTTTCGAGACAGCGCCTCCTGCTGTCCGAAAGATCGTATATCACCCTTATCCAAATGCCATTGAAAATAATAGGATGCAATATTACGGTCTCGATTTATTTAAAGTTATCCAAATGAATATTTGCGTTCCCTGCTTAATGCATGTGCCAAAACTCATTGTGTTCTCTGACTAACAAATTACCCAGTAGTTATTTTTTGAGCGTGGGCGTAATTGAAAGAAAATTACTGATGGAAGGGATACAATTACAGATTGAACTATCTTCTGAAAAATATTATGATATTATATTGCTAAAATGTTTTTTTTATTATTATTATTCAAATTACAATTTTTCTTTCAGTTCAACCTATAATGGTCTAATTAACATTATACACAGTAAATTCCACAGTGTTAAATCAACACTGCTCAGAGCAAATATGGTCCCACTCTACAGAGTGTTAAAGTAACACTAAAGCGGTGTTAAAGTTAATGAGATAATTAAGTGATTAATTGAGTGATGATTGAGCATTATTGAAGACACCTGCAGTTAACAAGCAGAATCACTGAAGGAGAAAATCATAAATTGTAAGTTACCATTATGGTGATGGGTGTTTGCTTTAGTTGGGTTCTTGACCCTTATGTGTCTACTTTAGATAGTTTGGTTGTTGTCTCTGAGTTATAACTGCCAGATGAACAAAGAATAAAGTGATCTGATGGTGTTGGTTATATTATTACATTCATCATTTGAACTTGATCACTGACCTCATTATGATCCTTATTTCTGACTTCGATTTATGTTGTTGATCACAGCATAACTGTGATTCTGCATAAATATCCAGAAATTTTTATATAATATAAAGGATTTCTTAAAAGTTGTTTAAAACAAAAAAATCTTTCTTTTAGGCACACACAGACGTCAAGATTCAGTCTATGCATCTCAACAATGGTGACGAGCAGAATATTCAATTAGGAAAAGTAAATTACATAGACAATTCAGATCATAATTTATTCATACCGCAATGCATGATGGGAGCCATTAATGAGCTGTGATTGGTGGCAGCCACTGCAACATGCTTTATTATTGTCACCATTGTTGAGATTCACAGGCTGATTATCACAAAGCTGCTGGTAACAAGTTAAACCAAACTATCTCAATAAGATTCATTTTTCAGATCACAGCATGATTATGTCAAAACATAACCAACACTATCAGATCACACTTCACTTTGTTCATTTAACTGTTTAATATGGAGGTATTTTTGGTGCAAAACTACTGAATGCCTGTGACAGTGAAATTTTTAGTTGTAGAGAATAGCCACACATGTGTATCAGTAAATTTGAAGTCACAGAGAGAAATGTTTTTAGAGTTGCAAACTTGTAGACTTTTTTTTATCTTCCACAAACACAACACAACAGTTACACCTTCTCAAATACTTCATTGCAGGTGCACAAATCCTATTCTACAAATCACAAATTAAGAAACTCATACGCTCACATTTTTGCTACAGTTGCTGCAGTGAATATGGTGCAAAACGCATTTACACACCTGCATAAAAAAATGTGAAGTCATGGAGAAATTTAGCTCATCTGCAAATCAGTATGTGAATTCATCCAATGAGAGTTGCACACTTGTAGAATATTTTCTCACAAATGTCTTGCATATTTTTCTAGCACAAACACAAGTACATAACTACAGCTGCTTGAATCTGCTGCGACGAATCTCAAACACTGTTTTTCGCTTTCAAGTGACAAGTTTCGTGCGCTCTCCCTTTTGCACCAAGTTCACCGTGAAATGTGGGGCAAAAGTGAGTTGTGCATCTGTAGAGGCAGTGGGCGGAAATTGTATTTTAAGTTCGCGCTGAAACTATATTTACCTTTTTTTTTTAAATAACCCATTAAACCTGCTGAGAAACGAGGAGCGTGAACTAGAAGCAGTAGTTCCACACGCATGCCCTTATTACGTAAAATAATGTTAAGTGTTTTTTTGTTTCTCATTTACAGTAACCTAGTTGTATCAAATGTAATTTATCCACTTTTGTCCATACAATTTTGTTCAATCCAAATTGTACGTATGTATTAAAGCAACACATTCATTCTTGAGTTTGGTCTTAAATAATTTGGCTTATTTAAACGAACAAGAATTTAAGAACAATCACACCAGGATATATTATATATATTTTAAAAAGTGTTAGCCCACAGAAACATTTATGAGGGTTTATTTAATTTATTGCAATCAACAAATGATAACAATTAGTAAAAGCCACAGTTTTAAAGCTTCGCAAGGTGCAATTTATACGACGAGTTGAAGTTTGCTGTAGCTACTGTATAAAGGCCTACACGAAGTGAATGCCAGCAATCATTCAGTCAGTGATGAATTAATAAAAACATTTAACAAATTTAACAAAATGACACACAACAGTTTAAGTTCGCGCTGAAACTATATTTACCTTTTTTGAAATAATCCATTAAACCTGCTGAGAAACGAGGAGCGTGAACTAGAATGAGCAGTTCCACGCGCATGCCCGGGAAACTCATGAATATTCATGTAGGCTCCGCCCACTGCCTCTACAGATGCACAACTCACTTTTGCCCCACATTTCACGGTGCACTTGGTGCAAAAGGGAGAGCGCGCGAAACTTGTCACTTGAAAGCGAAAAACAGTGTTTGAGATTCGTCGCAGCAGATTCAAGCAGCTGTAGTTATGTACTTGTGTTTGTGCTAGAAAAATATGCAAGACATTTGTGAGAAAATATTCTACAAGTGTGCAACTCTCATTGGATGAATTCACATACTGATTTGCAGATGAGCTAAATTTCTCCATGACTTCACATTTTTTTATGCAGGTGTGTAAATGCGTTTTGCACCATATTCACTGCAGCAACTGTAGCAAAAATGTGAGCGTATGAGTTTCTTAATTTGTGATTTGTAGAATAGGATTTGTGCACCTGCAATGAAGTATTTGAGAAGGTGTAACTGTTGTGTTGTGTTTGTGGAAGATAAAAAAAAGTCTACAAGTTTGCAACTCTAAAAACATTTCTCTCTGTGACTTCAAATTTACTGATACACATGGGTGGCTATTCTCTACAACTACAAATTTCACTGTCACAGGCGTTCAGTAGTTTTGCACCAAAAATACCTCCAAAGTTATAAATCAATAACAGCAGACAAACAACAGTAAAAATTAAAGTAAACATATAATGGTCAAGAGCCCAACTAAAGCAAACACCCATCACCTTAATGGTAACTTACAATTTGAGATTTTCTCCTTCAGTGATTCTGCTTGTTAACATCAGGTGTCTTCAATAATGCTCAATCATCACTCTGTAGAGTGGGACCATATTTGCTCTGAGCAGTGTTGATTTAACACTGTGGAATTTACTGTGTAGGCCTAAAGTAAAATAATTACTCCGACATTAATTAATTCAATTTATAGTAAAAAAAAAAAGGTCAAACGGTAAAACTGATTAAATAATTAATGATGACATTCTTTGATATTAACACACTTAATGTATTTAATTGGTCTACTTTAATGTCAACTAATTTTAACCAATGTTTTACAACATGCTTGTCTACAAAAAGTCCAAGGTTAAAGGATAACGTTAGCTTTCAAAACATCTTCGGGGAAAAAAGGCGAAAAAAACATAGGCTACATTAACGGCTCAAATTTAACTATCTTTACAAATATTAAATGGACTATTCATATGTTGGTGTATCGATGAGCTATAAAGTAGTTTGATTAAGAAAAGAAATCGAATGAGTATGATTCTCTAAATAAAATAAAATTTGATGGGAGGCGCTGTCTCGAAAAACGAGGGGTCTGAGAATGCGGGACTCTGGGTGCGGGACTGTAGCTGCAGGCTCCGAGTCTGCCGGTCTTTTCTGGCTGCTGTGACAGTGTGTTTGTTAAACACATTTGCAGCAGCAAAGAAAACTAAAGTGAAATGATATCAGGTGTTGATGGCTTTATAATCATCATGAAATAATCTGCTCAACTGATGCTTTTCAAATCTAACAATTGTGTTTATTAATATTTTCACATCACAAACCCTGAGGTACTACAGTATGAAATACAGTAGTACTATAAAAATCAGTTAGAAGAATTTTATAAACCTGAGTACTAAACCTTAATCTACTATGACAAATATCAATAATCAGCGTATTAATCTCAACAATGGTGACAATCAAAAGTACCTTGCGGCAATGCATGCTGGGTACCATCATAGTACAAAACTCCCAGCATGCATTGCAACATGAATAAATTATGCAGCTGAATTGTCCTATTATTTAGTTTAATTTTAAATATTTGCTTTTATTTTTTGCTGTTGTGTTTTGTAGTGACATTTAGTAGCTTTTTTGTAATGTTCAGAACTGATCAGTTTATCTGAATATTTTTGATTGTCACCATTGTTGAGACACATACGCTGATTGTTGATAAGTGTGTGTGTGTCACTCTGCAAGCACATTTTTTTGTTTTCATGTTTGTTAAAATATTTTGACTGATTCTTATGCTGCAGTAACGCAAGGTTTATGATATTAACTGATCTAATCAATTTTATTATTCAAATTACATCAGTGATTCAGGCAATATCCTTATGATTACAAAGCCATCAACAGGTAACCAACATCACCTGCCCTGATTAAATTTAGCTTTCTGCTGAAAATGTGTTTGACAAACACACTGTCACAACAGCCAAAAAAGACAAAAAAACATAATAAGAGTTAAAGGTATAGCGGTGGATCTTTCAGAAGATCCGCCCTCTCCACTTTTTGAAAAGTTTGATTGATTCACCAGAATGATTGACAATTAGGAGGACCAATAGTATAGGCATTCCACCCGAAAAAAAAAAAAAAAATCTTTTTTTTATTTTTTTGATGAACAGTCAAAATCTTTATTTACAATGATTGACAGAAAGGCCAAAGCCATCCGAGAACAATTGTAACACCTCTAAGATAATGGAAACCACTATGAACTCCCTTTAGAGAAGACAAGAATAGCTTTCTAAGGATTTTTTTATAAAGGGTCTGTACAGTACTTGAAAAGGACTTTGGTACAGCTTTCACCCATTCTTAACCAGAGCCGAAACGCCGAACATGTTATTTATTACTGATGTGATGTTGAACCTGCAGAGTTTTTAGAGCCCAACTAATGGAAACGCTAATCACTGTTATGGTAACTTCAAATTAAAGGCACACTATGCAAAAAATGTGTTTTTTTCAAACAGCGACCCCTAGAGTCGTAAATTCATGCTGCGTTCTATTATTTATCCGTGTCGGAGTTCCGACTAGGAAGACATACGTTGCCTAGCAACACGCACCAACACGCCCCCTTTCCTCGGATTTTACCGCTTGGAGGTTTGGACAGCCGTGAGGACACCAAGCAAGAATTCCGATACGGAATCCAAGATGGCTGCGCCCTGTGTGACTTGTTTTCATTGTGTTTGTACCGCTTTGGTTGTTCAAATGACGTTGTTTAAATTGTAATCATTCGTCGTATTACTGCATTACCTTACTGCGTCCGTATCACTGCCTGTGGGTATGGGAATCGGTCTTGTTGTGAGTGCAATATATTGAATGAAGCCTTGTTTCAAACGGGTGTTACTAACGTGGCTAGCGTTGCTAACAGAAGGTAAACTAGTTACTAGGTGAAGCACATACTTATTTTGGAGCGCCTGGTACTTGGCCAGTGCTACCATAGCAACAGCTTTCCAGGTGGCGTCCATGTTTTTCTCCGACTCGGACGCGCAAAACATAACAGAACGCTTGAAGTGTGGAAGTGACGTCATATCCGAGGTCCGAGTCGGTTCGTTGACAATAATAGAACGCACCATTAGTCACAACACAGCAATCAGAGGAGGACGCGCTGAAAATTGTAATGCTGTTCTCTTCCTTCATAACTCATACTGAGAAGGTTTGAGTTTCAGAGGAATTTGTGACTGTTTCACCTGTTCAACCACATCAAAGTTTCGTAATTAGTAAGTCCGTGCTTTTTTTCTTATGTTCTGAAGGGCCGCTGTGCCTTGGTGAAACGGTGTTTGTATGTGAAGAGCTCTTTTCCAAAACGCAATAAACATAAAAAGCTGCCTCAAAGAACCAGCAAAAGTAATAATTATGAATATGTAATATATTGCAATAAGACATTTTAGTTAAGTTGGCTTGGAAAAGCCAACTTACTGATATTGTACTTAAACTTATTATTATTCTTCTTCTTCTGAGCCAAATTTTAGACTGTATCTCCTCCTGACCTAGACCGTTAAAGCTACGACCACCAAACTCGGGTCAGACCTTTAGACTGTTCTGACTTAGTGTGCTATATCTTTTCAGACTGATATGAGTTTCAGTTTTCTTAAAAATTAATATTAAAAATCATAAAAATCCCATAGACTTTCATTGCAGACTGTTCAAATTGAGCCAAGACTACGGTGGCCCATTAGTGTACCAGCCAAAAACTCAAATCTAAACTCCTGAAGCCCTAGACTCAATTAAACTACTATTCTATGTACTAATAAACTTCTATCTATCTATCTTTCATTCTTTCTAACTAATCTATCTATCTATCTATCTATCTATCTATCTATCTATCTATCTATCTATCTATCTATCTATCTATCTATCTATCATTCTTTCTAACTAATCTATCTATCTTTCTTTCATTCTTTCTCATCTATCTATCTATCTATCTATCTATCTATCTATCTATCTATCTATCTATCTATCTATCTATCTATCTATCTATCTATCTATCTATCTATCTATCTATCTTTCTTTCATTCTTTCTATCTATCTATCTATCTATCTATCTATCTATCTATCTATCTATCTATCTATCTATCTATCTATCTATCTATCTATCTATCTATCATTCTTTCTAACTAATCTATCTTTCTTTCATTCTTTCTCACTAATCTATCAATCAATCAATCAATCAATCAATCAATCAATCAATCAATCAATCAATCTATCTATCTATCTATCTATCTATCTATCTATCTATCTATCTATCTATCTATCTATCTATCTATCTATCTATCTATCTATCTATCTATCTATCTATCTATCTATCTATCTATCTATCTATCTATCTATCTATCTATCTATCTTTCTTTCATTCTTTCTAACTAATCTATCTATCTTTCTTTCATTCTTTCTAACTAATCTATCTATCTATCTATCTATCTATCTATCTATCTATCTATCTATCTTTCTTTCATTCTTTCTAACTAATCTATCTATCTATCTATCTATCTATCTATCTATCTATCTATCTATCTATCTATCTATCTATCTATCTATCTATCTATCTATCTATCTATCTATCTATCTATCTATCTATCTATCTATCTATCTATCTTTCTTTCTTTCTTTCATTCTTTCTAACTAATCTATCTATCTTTCTTTCATTCTTTCTAACTAATCTATCTATCTATCTATCTATCTATATATCTATCTATCTATCTATCTATCTATCTATCTATCTATCTATCTATCTATCTATCTATCTATCTTTCTTTCATTCTTTCAACTAATCTATCTATCTTCCTTTCATTCTTTCTAACTAATCTATCTATCTTTCTTTCTAACTAATCCATCTTTCTTTCTTTCTAACTAATCTATCTATCTATCTTTCTTTCATTCTTTCTAACTAATCTATCTATTTATCTATCTTTCTTTCATTCTTTCTAACTAATATATCTATCTATCTTTCTTTCTAACTAATCTATCTATCTTTCTTTCTAACTAATCCATCTTTCTTTCTTTCTAACTAATATATCTATCTATCTTTCTTTCATTCTTTCTAACTAATCTATCTATTTATCTATCTTTCTTTCATTCTTTCTAACTAATATATCTATCTATCTTTCTTTCTAACTAATCTATCTAACTAATCTATATATCTTTCTTTCATTCTTTCTAACTAATCTATTTATATATCTATCTCTTTCTTTCTTTCATTTTTTCTAACTAATCTATCTATCTTTCTTTCATTCTATCTATCTATCTATCTATCTATCTATCTATCTATCTATCTATCTATCTATCTATCTATCTATCTATCTATCTATCTATCTATCTATCTATCTATCTATCTATCTTCCTTTCATTCTTTCTATCTATCTATCTATCTATCTATCTATCTATCTATCTATCTATCTATCTATCTATCTTTCATTATTTCTAACTAATCTATCTATCTTTCTTTCATTCTTTCTGACTAATCTATCTTTCTTTCATTCTTTTTAACTAATCTATCTATCGATCTATCTATCTTTCTTTCATTCTTTCTAACTAATCTATGTTTCTTTCTTTCATTCTTTCTAACTAATCTATATATCTATCTATCTATCTATCTATCTATCTATCTATCTATCTATCTATCTATCTTTCATTATTTCTAACTAATCTATCTATCTTTCTTTCATTCTTTCTGACTAATCTATCTTTCTTTCATTCTTTTTAACTAATCTATCTATCGATCTATCTATCTTTCTTTCATTCTTTCTAACTAATCTGTTTCTTTCTTTCATTCTTTCTAACTGATCTATCTATCTTTCTTTCTTTCTAACTAATCTTTCTTTCTTTCTAACTAATCTATCTTTCTTTCTAACTAATCTTTCTATCTTTCTTTCATACTTTCTAACTAATCTATCTATCTATCTTTCTTTCATTCTTTCTAACTAATCTATCTTTCTTTCTAACTAATCTATCTAACTAATTTATCTATCTTTCTTTCATTCTTTCTAACTAATCTATCTATCTATCTATCTATCTATCTATCTATCTATCTATCTATCTATCTATCTATCTATCTATCTATCTATCATTCTTTCTAACTAATCTATCTATCTTTCTTTCATTCTTTCTTACTAATCTATCTATCTATCTATCTATCTATCTATCTATCTATCTATCTATCTATCTATCTATCTATCTATCTATCTATCTATCTATCTATCTATCTATCTATCTATCTTTCTTTCATTCTTTCTAACTAATCTATCTATCTATCTTCCTTTCATTCTTTCTAACTAATCTATCTATCTTTCATTCTTTCTAACTAATCTATCTATCTTTCTTTCATTCTTTCTAACTAATCTATCTAAGTTTCTTTCAT
>NW_028296448.1:62500-131991 GCF_964197995.2 Scardinius erythrophthalmus
TCTATCTTTCTTTCTAACTAATCTATCTTTCTTTCTTTCTAACTAATCTATCTTTCTTTCTTTCTAACTAATCTATCTATCTTTCTTTCTTTCTAACAAATCTATCATTCTTTCTAACTAATCTATCTTTCTTTCTTTCTAACTAATCTATCTTTCTTTCTAACTAATCTATCTATCTTTCTTTCTAACTAATCCATCTATCTTTCTTTCTAACTAATCCATCTTTCTTTCTTTCTTTCTTTCTTTCTTTCTAACAAATCTATCTTTCTTTCTAACTAATCTTTCTTTCATTCTCTTTCTAACTAATCTTTCTTTCATTCTTACTAACTAATCTCTTTTTTCTTTTTCTTTCTAACTAATCTATCTTTCTTTCTAACTAATCTATCTATCTATCTTTCTTTCTAACTAATCTATCTATCTTTCTTTCTAACTAATCCATCTTTCTTTCTTTCTAACAAATCTATCTTTCTTTCTAACTAATCTTTCTTTCATTCTTTCTTTCTAACTAATCTATATTTCTTTCTAACAAATCTATATTTCTATCTATCTATCTATCTATCTATCTATCTATCTATCTATCTATCTATCTATCTATCTTCCTTTCATTCTTTCTAACTAATCTATCTATCTTTCATTCTTTCTAACTAATCTATCTATCTTTCTTTCATTCTTTCTAACTAATCTGTCTATCTTTCTTTCATTCTTTTTAACTAATCTATCTATCTATCTTTCTTTCATTCTTTCTAACTAATCTATCTATCTTTCTTTCTTTCTAACTAATCTATTTCTTTTTAACTAATCTATCTATCTTTCTTTCTAACTAATCTATCTATCTTTCTAACTAATCTATCTTTCTTTCTAACTAATCTATCTATCTTTCTTTCTAACTAATCTATCTTTCTTTCTTTCTAACTAATCTATCTTTCTTTCTTTCTAACTAATCTATCTTTCTTTCTTTCTTTCTAACAAATCTATCTTTCTTTCTAACCAATCTTTCTTTCATTCTTTCTAACTAATCTATCTTTCTTTCTTTCTAACTAATCTATCTTTCTTTCTAACTAATCTATCTATCTATCTTTCTTTCTAACTAATCTATCTATCTATCTTTCTTTCTAACTAATCCATCTATCTTTCTTTTTAACTAATCCATCTTTCTTTCTTTCTTTCTTTCTTTCTTTCTTTCTAACAAATCTATCTTTCTTTCTAACTAATCTTTCTTTCATTCTTTCTTTCTAACAAACCTATCTTTCTTTCTAACTAATCTTTCTTTCATTGTCTTTCTAACTAATCTTTCTTTCATTCTTTCTTTCTAACTAATCTATCTATCTATCTTTCTTTCATTCTTACTAACTAATCTCTTTTTTCTTTTTCTTTCTAACTAACTAATCTATCTATCTATCTATCTATCTATCTATCTATCTATCTATCTATCTATCTATCTATCTATCTATCTATCTATCTATCTATCTATCTATCTTTCTTTCTAACTAATCCATCTATCTTTCTTTCTAACTAATCCATCTTTCTTTCTTTCTTTCTTTCTAACTAATCTATCTATCTATCTATCTTTCTTTCATTCTTACTAACTAATCTCTTTTTTCTTTTTCTTTCTAACTAATCTATCTTTCTTTCTAACTAATCTATCTATCTATCTTTCTTTCTAACTAATCTATCTATCTTTCTTTCTAACTAATCCATCTTTCTTTCTTTCTTTCTTTCTTTCTTTCTTTCTAACAAATCTTTCTTTCTAACTAATCTTTCATTCATTATTTCTTTCTAACTAATCTATATTTCTTTCTAACAAATCTATATTTCTATCTATCTATCTATCTATCTATCTATCTATCTATCTATCTATCTATCTATCTTTCTTTCATTCTTTTTAACTAATCTATCTTTCTTTCTTTCATTCTTTCTAACTAATCTATCTATCTTTCTTTCTTTCTAACTAATCTTTCTTTCTTTCTAACTAATCTATCTATCTTTCTTTCTAACTAATCTATCTATCTTTCTTTCATTCTTTCTAACTAATCTATCTATCTTTCATTCTTTCTAACTAATCTATCTATCTTTCTTTCTTTCTAACTAATCTTTATTTCTTTCTAACTAATCTATCTATCTTTCTTTCTAACTAATCTATCTATCTTTCTTTCTAACTAATCTATCTTTCTTTCTTTCTAACTAATCTATATTTCTTTCTAACTAATCTATCTATCTTTCTACCTAATCTATCTATCTATCTATCTATCTTTCTTTCTAACTAATCCATCTATCTTTCTTTCTAACTAATCCATCTTTCTTTCTTTCTTTCTTTCTTTCTTTCTAACAAATCTATCTTTCTTTCTAACTAATCTTTCTTTCATTCTCTTTCTAACTAATCTTTCTTTCATTCTTTCTTTCTAACTAATCTATCTATCTATCTATCTATCTATCTATCTATCTATCTATCTATCTATCTATCTATCTATCTTTCTTTCATTCTTACTAACTAATCTCTTTTTTCTTTTTCTTTCTAACTAACTAATCTATCTATCTATCTATCTTTCTTTCTAACTAATCCATCTATCTTTCTTTCTAACTAATCCATCTTTCTTTCTTTCTTTCTTTCTTTCTTTCTAACTAATCTATCTATCTTTCTTTCTAACTAATCTATCTATCTTTCTTTCATTCTTTCTAACTAATCTATCTATCTTTCATTCTTTCTAACTAATCTATCTATCTTTCTTTCTTTCTAACTAATCTTTATTTCTTTCTAACTAATCTATCTATCTTTCTTTCTAACTAATCTATCTATCTTTCTAACTAATCTATCTTTCTTTCTAACTAATCTATCTATCTTTCTTTCTAACTAATCTATCTTTCTTTCTTTCTAACTAATCTATATTTCTTTCTAACTAATCTATCTATCTTTCTAACTAATCTATCTATCTATCTATCTTTCTTTCTAACTAATTCATCTATCTTTCTTTCTAACTAATCCATCTTTCTTTCTTTCTTTCTTTCTAACAAATCTATCTTTCTTTCTAACTAATCTTTCTTTCATTCTCTTTCTAACTAATCTTTCTTTCATTCTTTCTTTCTAACTAATCTATCTATCTATCTATCTATCTATCTATCTATCTATCTTTCTTTCATTCTTACTAACTAATCTCTTTTTTCTTTTTCTTTCTAACTAACTAATCTATCTATCTATCTATCTTTCTTTCTAACTAATCCATCTATCTTTCTTTCTAACTAATCCATCTTTCTTTCTTTCTTTCTTTCTTTCTTTCTTTCTTTCTTTCTTTCTTTCTTTCTTTCTGTCTAACAAATCTATCTTTCTTTCTAACTAATCTTTCTTTCATTCTTTCTTTCTAACAAACCTATCTTTCTTTCTAACTAATCTTTCTTTCATTCTCTTTCTAACTAATCTTTCTTTCATTCTTTCTTTCTAACTAATCTATCTATCTATCTATCTATCTATCTATCTTTCTTTCATTCTTACTAACTAATCTCTTTTTTCTTTTTCTTTCTAACTAATCTATCTTTCTTTCTAACTAATCTATCTATCTATCTTTCTTTCTAACTAATCTATCTATCTTTCTTTCTAACTAATCCATCTTTCTTTCTTTCTTTCTTTCTTTCTTTCTAACAAATCTATCTTTCTTTCTAACTAATCTTTCTTTCATTCTTTCTTTCTAACTAATCTATATTTCTTTCTAACAAATCTATATTTCTTTCTATCTATCTATCTATCTATCTATCTATCTATCTATCTATCTATCTATCTATCCCTCTAATTTTTCTTTCTAGCTAATCCTTCTTTCTATCTATCTATCTATCTATGAAGGACTAAAAATGACAGAACGAAAAATAAATAAATAAATAAATAAAAGTAGAAATAAATAAATAAATGCAGAAATAATAGTAAAATAAATACATTTTGGTAATATAAATGGCTATTTCTGTATTTTTACATGTATTTATTTATTTATTTATGCATTTCTATATGTATTTATTTATGTATTTATACATTTATTTATATATTTATGTATTTATATATTTATTTATTTATATATTTATATATGTATTTATTTATACATTTATTTATTCCTACATTTATTTATTTCTGTATTTCCACATTTCTACATTTATTTATTTATGTATTTCCACATTTCTACATTTATTTATTTATGTATTTCCACATTTCTACATTTATTTATTTCTGTATTTCCACATATCTACATTTATTTTTCCCTGCGCATGTATGCTAATTGACCAATGGCTAACCACGCCCCCTCCACTCACTCAGTCAACATTCGGTAACAGCAGCTGTCACAGTAGGAGACATTTCATAGGAGGCAATTGATGATTTTTTGGAGACAGAAAGATTATATATCATCTCGATGTCACCAAAAGGGCCTTAAATATGCATTGGAGGGTTATATTAATAATTTTATTGTTGAGAAGGCCGATAAGCTTCAGCTCCAGAACAAAGATTTACAGTTCACAGTGTAAACGTTATAGTTTGGTGCTATTTCGCTTCAAACGCTCGCTTTATACGCGTGTCCTATTCGCTTTGGATTCAAAATGTTCAAGCGTCGAACTAGACGCGGATACGCGCGAATTTGACGCTCTATTCGCGTTTGGTGGGAGCGCAGAATAATGAACAGGCTGCGATGTCAAGATTGCATTGCTGGAATGTGTGTGTGTGTCAGAGAGAGGCACGGGCGCGATCGAACAGTGGAAACATAAAAACATACTCCGTCATTTTGTTCATACAGGACATCATTAAAACTGCAAAGTGTTTAGCCTACTTATATTTGTGTAAAACACAACATTGTGCTTTTGTCAAACTGTAAACTCTTGTCAAACTGTAACCTACAACTGTCACCCAACCAAAATCACACACACACGCTGTTTAAAAGCCAAAATGACAAGAAAAACCATAAAAACGAATGAAAACTGATAACTGCAATGCATTGCAGTGGACGAGGAAGCAGAGAACGTCCAAGTGTATTGGGTTAGCTATGCGTACTGTGATTGGCTCATCGCGTTTGGGGGCGTGGCTTAATAAATGAATGTAGAAATGTGGAAATACAGAAATAAATAAATGTAGAAATGTGGAAATACAGAAATAAATAAATGTAGAAATGTGGAAATACAGAAATAAATAAATGTAGAAATGTGGAAATACAGAAATAATTAAATGTAGGAATAAATAAATATATAAATAAATGCATATATAAATATATAAATAAATAAATATATAAATACATAAATATATAAATAAATGTATAAATACATAAATAAATACATATAGAAATGCATAAATAAATAAATAAATACATGTAAAAATACAGAAATAGCCATTTATATTACCAAAATGTATTTATTTTTACTATTATTTCTGCATTTATTTATTTATTTCTACTTTTATTTATTTATTTATTTATTTTTCGTTCTGTCATTTTTAGTCCTTCATATCTATCTATCTATCTATCTATCAATCTATCTATCTTTCTAACTAATCTTTCTTTCATTCTTTCTTTCTAACAAACCTATCTTTCTTTCTAACTAATCTTTCTTTCATTCTCTTTCTAACTAATCTTTCTTTCATTCTTTCTTTCTAACTAATCTATGTATCTATCTATCTATCTATCTATCTATCTATCTATCTATCTATGTATCTATCTATCTAATCTTTCTTTCATTCTTTCTTTCTAACTAATCTATCTATCTATCTATCTATCTATCTATCTATCTATCTATCTATCTATCTATCTATCTATCTATCTATCTATCTATCTATCTATCTTTCTTTCATTCTTACTAACTAATCTCTTTTTTCTTTTTCTTTCTAACTAATCTATCTTTCTTTCTAACTAATCTATCTATCTATCTTTCTTTCTAACTAATATATCTATCTTTCTTTCTAACTAATCCATCTTTCTTTCTTTCTTTCTTTCTTTCTTTCTTTCTTTCTTTCTTTCTTTCTTTCTTTCTTTCTAACAAATCTATCTTTCTTTCTAACTAATCTTTCTTTCATTCTTTCTTTCTAACTTATCTATATTTCTTTCTAACAAATCTATATTTCTTTCTATCTATCTATCCATCTATCCATCTATCCATCTATCTATCTATCTATCTATCTATCTATCTATCTATCTATCTATCTATCTATCTATCTATCTATCTATCCCTCTAATGTTTCTTTCTTGCTAATCCTTCTATCTATCTATCTATCTATCTATCTATCTATCTATCTATCTATCTATCTATCTATCTATCTATCTATCTATCTATCTATCTATCTATCTAATGTTTCTTTCTAGCTAATCCTTCTTTCCTTCTAACTTACCTATCTATCTTTTTCATTCTTACTAACTAACCTTTTTTCTTTCTTTCTTTCTTTCTTTCTTTCTTTCTTTCTTTCTTTCTTTCTTTCTTTCTTTCTAACTAAGCCATCTTTCTTTCTAACTAATCTTTTTTCTTTCTTTCTAACTAATATATATTTCTTTCTAACTAATCCATCTTTCTTTTTAACAAATCTCTTTTTCTTTCTAACTAATCTATCTTTCTTTCTTTCTAACTAATCTATCTTTCTTTCTAACTAATCTTTCTTTCATTCTTTCTTTCTAACTAATCTATCTTTCTTTCTAACTAATCTTTCTTTCATTCTCTCTAACTAATCTTCCTTTCTGTCTGACTAATCTTTTTCTTTCTTTCTAGCTAATCTTTCTTTCTTTCTAACCAATCTATCTTTCTTTCTTTCTTTCTTTCTTTCTTTCTTTCTTTCTTTTGTACTTTTCTTTCTTTCTAACTAATCTTTCTTTTTTCAAACTAATCTTTCTTTCTTTCTAACTAATCTTTCTTTTTTCAAACTAATCTTTTTGTCTTTCTAACTAATCTTTCTTTCAAACTAATCTTTTTTTCTTTCTAACTAACTAATCTTTCTTTCATTCTTTCTAACTAATCTTTCTTTCTTTCTAACCAATCTATCTTTATCTCTTTCTTTCTAAATAAGCTTTCTTTCTTTCTAACCAATCTATCTTTCTTTCTTTCTTTCTTTCTTTCTTTCTTTCTTTCTTTCTTTCTTTTTTCAAACTAATCTTTCTTTCTTTCTTTCTTTCTTTCTTTTTTCAAACTAATCTTTCTTTCTAACTAATCGTTCTTTCTTTCTTTCTTTCTTTCTTTCTTTCTTTCTTTCTTTCTTTCTTTCTTTCTTTCTTTCTTTCTTTCTTTCTTTCTTTCTTACCAATCTATCTTTCTCTCTTTCAAACTAATATTTCTTTCTTTCGTTTTAACTTTTCTTCATTTCTTTCTTTTTAACTTTTCTTTCTTTATAACTAATCTATATTCTAACTAATATTTCTTTATTTTTCATGCTTATCTTTCTTTCTTTCTTTCTTTCTAACTAATCTTTCTAACTAATCTTTCTTTCTTTTTTCAAACTAATCTTTCTTTCTAACTAACTAATCTTTCTTTCTAACTAATCTTTCTTTCTTTCTTTCGTTTTTCAAATATTTCTTTCTTTCTAACTAACTAATCTTTCTTTCAAACTAATCTTTCTTTCTTTCTAACTAACTAATCTTTCTTTCATTCTTTCTAACTAATCTTTCTTTCTTTCTAACCAATCTATCTTTATCTCTTTCTTTCTAAATAAGCTTTCTTTCTTTCTAACCAATCTATCTTTCTTTCTTTCTTTCTTTTTTCAAACTAATCTTTCTTTCTAACTAATCGTTCTTTCTTTCTTTCTTTCTTTCTTTCTTTCTTTCTTTCTTTCTTACCAATCTATCTTTCTCTCTTTCAAACTAATATTTCTTTCTTTCGTTTTAACTTTTCTTTATTTCTTTCTTTTTAACTTTTTTTTCTTTATAACTAATCTATATTCTAACTAATATTTCTTTATTTTTCATGCTTATCTTTCTTTCTTTCTTTCTTTCTAACTAATCTTTCTAACTAATCTTTCTTTCTTTTTTCAAACTAATCTTTCTTTCTAACTAACTAATCTTTCTTTCTAACTAATCTTTCTTTCTTTCTTTCGTTTTTCAAATATTTCTTTCTTTCTAACTAACTAATCTTTCTTTCTAACTAATCTTTCTTTCATTCTTTCTTTTTTCAAACATTTCTTTCTTTCTTTCTAACTAACTAATCTTTCTTTCTTTGTTTCTTCTAACTAATATTTCTTTCTTTCTTTCTTTCTTTCTTTCTAACTAATCTTGATCTATCCATCCAACCATCCATGGTCATGTTAAAACATGGTAAATCATGCTAGCAATGTGGTAAACCATACTAGAAACATGGTAAATCATGCTAGAACATTTTAAAACTTTTAAAATCTTTCTGGCTAGGCTTTTTCAAGCCAACTTAAAGTTTGTCTACGAACTTTACCATCTAGTTGTTTATTAATTTCTGTGTCGGCTGCAAATATGAAGTTCACTGTAAAAATGAATACGCTATATCTAATCAATAAAATTGTGGCAACAGATTACAAGCAATATTATTATTTAAATTTAACAAATTAGAATTGAGTAATAATTAATCAAATTATTTCCTTAAAAGTTAACCATTTAAAATGAGTAAAATTGACAACAATTTAACCGTAATTTTAAGTCGCGATTATGGTGATCAATGTTCTCTTGATCTTGATCTATGGGGCTCTTGACCTTAAATCATTGACTTTATATTTTGATTGGCTGCTGTACCTGAGTTATAACAGCCAGATGAACAAAGAGAAAAGGTGATTTGATGGTGATGGTTATGTTTTAACATAATCATTATTTCACAATCATTTAACCTGTATCGCTGAACTCATATATATCCCAATTTACTTGGGAACCTAATTTTCCAATTTAGGTTTACTTTATTAATTATAGCAGCACTGTTCTTGCACAGTGTTTTGATTTAGTGTTTCTTGTTTTGATTTAGTTCTTTGATAATCGCAGGAATCAACGTTTACAAAAAAGAGATTTACTAACTTTAGTCCATCAACAAGATCGCCAGGTAAGCATCGCTGTTGCATCCAGTGCTGCTTTTTAGGACTATCAGGACTCTTGTCCAGTTCCTCACACGGTCAGATTCACGGTCAGATTCTCTCTTCCTTTTCCTACACTCTTCCGACTGCGCTTTCTTTGTTTTTTTCCATCGTCAAGTCTTCCAAGAATCACGTCTGAAATGCGTGCAAGTGTCTTCGTGCTTCATGTTGTTGTTGACATAGATATCATATATAAAGGCTAGATGTCTCGTGCGCGCTGCTGGCCAATGGAGGTCGACGTCCGCACGTGGCGGCCATCTTACCACAGTGTGCTCGCTCACTCGTTTAATGGTGCATACAAATAACCATAACTTGCTCAATTTTTACCGATTTTCAAACGGTTTGGTTTGTTATAAACATCAGAGATGTAGTTATGACACTGCATACATGCACTGCATAAATATAAATAATTATAACATACATGTTCAAGCATTCGGAATTATAGCCACGTTAATAACATTTGTAAGAAACCAAACCGTTTGTAAATCCGTCAAGATTTCAGTGAGATATGAGGATTTGTGTGCATGCTGATCGCTCGCCTTAATGCACAGAGCACTGTGACAAGATGGCCGAACGGTGATGACGGAAGTGACTGCGCCATAAGACATCTAGCGTTTATATATGATATCTATGGTTGTTGATGTGTGTGACATCGTTGCCGTAAAGCAAGTCGTGTTCTCGTGAGATTTGTCGGGGGCGCCTCTCTCAAACTTGCATTGCTGGTTTTTCCAGTGGCGTCCCCCCCCCAAGCTTTACTACCAGGATTATTCGCCCTACTATGAGTTTGTTTACCACCGAAATGACTTTGAAGCTGTTATATTAAGGTACAATTCTTGCATAGTGTGCCTTTAAACATCTCAATAAGGAGTTCTGACAGAAATAAAGTCAGTCTGGTTAGTAATAAGTGAAGCTGGTAATGCTGTTTGTGGCGTTGTTTAATCCTCCTCTGCTGAGATCTTCACAGATTTAATGTCTTCTATTATCTTCAGTGGATTTCATCTAAGGCTGTGTCTGAAGTCAGTTCTGGTGTTTCTGCTCGTCTCTTTTTCTGTTCTCTTCTTTCCTTCAGTGATTCTGCTTGTTCATAGGCTTATTAAGGCTGAGATGACACCATATTTAATATACACAGATTGTGAGGCTCAGATAAGTTCCAGTTTTGGTTTATTTCTTTGCTCTTGGCTGACATGTGACATTGCTATGCAAAGGTGTAAAGTCCAGGTTCAGAAAGTAAAAGTCCTCCTCAGTAGGGCTGGGCGATATATCGCATCACATTGTTATGCGCATCTCGTCAGTAAAGCCGGTTCCTTGATTAGTAGTAAATCGCCATCACCTGCTTTCAGATGGAGCGGCATTTACTACACAGCAAAAACTCCAGTGTTAAATTAACACTCAAGAGTGTTAAAGTTAATGAGATAATTAAGTGATTAATTTAGTGATGCTTGAGCATTATTGAAGACACCTGATGTTAACAAGCAGAATCACTGAAGGAGAAAATCACAAATTGTAAGCCACCGTTATGGCTATCAGTGTTTGCTTTAGTTGGGCTCTTGACCCTTATACATTCACTTTAGATTTGATTGTCTACTGTTATTAATTTATAAAGTCAAATGAACAAAGAAAAGTGAGATATGATAGTGTTGGTTGTTTTGACTTAATCATGCTGTGATCTGAAAAATGAAACTTATTGAGATTGATTTATCTTGTTAGCAGCAGCTTTGTGATTCTACAGCATATGATTATCCGCATTTTTCTTATAATCCAAAATATTTAATAAACATTGTTCTGATCAAAAGACTTTCAAATTATTTTATTTAGAAACACAGACATCAATAATCAGCCTGTGAATCTCAACAATGGTGACAATAATAAAGCATGTTGCAGTGGCTGCCACCAATCACAACTCATTAATGGCTCCCATCATGCATTGCGGTATGAATAAATTATGATCTGAATTGCCTATGTAATTTACTTTTCCTAACTGAATATTCTGCTCGTCACCATTGTTGAGATGCATTGACTGAATCTTGATGTCTGTGTGTGCCTAAAAGAAAGGTTTTTTTTTTGTTTTTTTTTTTAAACAACTTAAGAAATCCTGTGTATTATATCTAAAATTCTGGATATTTATGCAGAATCACAGTTATGCTGTGATCAACAACATAAATCTAAGTCAGAAATTAAGATCTTAATGAGTTCAGTGATCAAGTTCAAATGATGATTGTCATAATATAACCAACACCATCATCAGTTATAACATTTGGCAGTTATAACTCAGATTCAACAGCCAAACAAAATCTAAAATTAATAATATAAGGGTCAAGAGCCCTATAAAGCAAACAATGATCACCATAACGGTGGCTTACAATTTGTGATTTTCTCCTTCAGTGATTCTGCTTGTTAACATCAGGTGTCTTCAATAATGCTCAATCATCACTCAATTAATCACTTAATTATCTCATTAACTTTAACACTCTTGAGTGTTAATTTAACACTCATATTTTAACACTTTACACTCTTGAGTGTGGACTCATATACACTCCCAGGAGTGTTAATTTAACACTGGAGTTTTTGCTGTGTATACGTAAACGCTCATTTATCCTGTAGGCTATAAGTAATTAAATTAATATAAAGGGGCGATTTGTCCACGAATGACTTAAATAAACAACTAGCCTACTAGTCGACTAGAAAAACTAGCGAGCGACCCTGCGGAATAAGCGAGCGGAGCGGAATAATCAGAAATGCGCTCTCCACTCACGAGCTCTGATCGAAACAAACCTGAACCTCACTGTCTGCTGACCTTGCGCAGAAACATCAAAATATAACCAGCTTTTTAAAATCGGTTTTAAAACTAAACACTATTTTAGCAAAAATTATGAACTTATTGGCTATTTTTTTTTTAATAATTATTGACAAAATTCGAATAGGCTATAGTAGCCTAAAAGTTTTTTTTTTTTTTAAGTTTTGGGTGGGCCTGTTGAAAAGTGCCTGAACTACAGGACATCGTCTTTCAAAACATAACCTGCGCGAAAGAGAGAAAAAAAAATGAATGCGTCATTGTACCCAGCACTTCTGAAAATGCACTTCCGAATGCGTCTCTGTCCCCAGCACATTTCAAACCAAACTGACGCCCATGGACCCCTGGACTATACAACTCTGCTCTTAATATATATATATATATATATATATATATATATATATATATATATATATATATATATATATATATATATATGTATATATATATGTGTATATATATATATATATATATATATATATATATATATATATATATATATATATATATATGATATTCACAGGCTGATTATTGATGTCTGTGTTTTAAATAAATTCATTTGAAAGTCTTTTGATCACAGCAATGTTTATAAAATAATTTGGATTATAAGTAAAGTAGGCTACTGATAATCATATGCTGAAGAATCAGAGTTGTATAGTCCAGGGGTCAGAAAGTAGAAGTCCTGTTTATTCCACCCATGAACTCAGTCAGCTGATTTCACTAATTAGTTCTCTCTCCTGTCTGAATTAGCAAATCCAGGTGATTGGAACAAAATACTGAGGAGGACTTTTACTTTCTGAACCTGGACTTTACATCTCTGCATAGCAATGCCACATGTCAGCCAAGAGCAAAGAAATAAACCAGAACTGGACCCTATCTGAGCCACAAAATCTGTGTATTAAATTAAAGTTTGTCACTTATTTGAAAGTGTATAAAAAGCATGTGCACATGATGTTTTGAGCAAACGTATCATATAGTCACACACAGACATCAAGATTGTGCATATGATTCACAACAATGGTGACAATTAAAAAAAAAAAGCTTCATGCTGCAATGCATGATGGGTAGCTTTCATAGTACAAAACTCATCCTTAATTCCCAAGCTTTTGTGTTTTGATTGTCACCGTTGTTGTGATTCATATCCAAAATCTTGATGTCTGTGTGTGACTATATGATACACTTGCTCAAAACATCATGTGCACATACTCTTTAAACACCTTCAAATAAGTGATCATTTTAATGCTTTTGACACCAATAATGCAGTTCCACAAGGTTGGTGGTTATTAATGCCAAATATAAACACAAAACATTAAACACAATATTAAAGGCCCATTTTGTGATGATTATGTTATCATCAACATTGAGCTGATAACACCTCATCCTTTTTCTAGGCTTTCTCTGCCACAACAATTGTGTTACACAAACACAGTTACAGCAGCCAAAGAAAAGTTAAAGTAAAAGAAAGGGGACCAAGAGCCCAACTAAAGCAATCACTGATCACCACAATGGTGACACTTCAAATGAAACAAATATCAACGTCTAAACCTCTGTTAATTCTCACTGAGATCATCTGACAGCAATAGTCAAAGTAATTATGTCTAAATGAGACCATAAATGATGTTGAAATATGGCCACAATGGCCACATCTGAACTAGTTTTTAAACTTGTATGAAGGTTCGATGAACATCTATATCGGATGTGCAGTACACGTCAAAAAATGACGTCATAAAAACTTTCATTCTGGCTCCTCAGTGGACGTCATTTCAACATCCGATTTTTGTAACAAAGACATTGAAAAGACGTCTTTCGGACATCATTTTGCTTAGTGGGGTGTGCACCAAAACAATGACAAAATTCACATTCAGAAGACCAAACCCAATGTTGAAAATGAAAATCAGTTTCAAGTACAGTAAAATCAAGTAAAGACCAGATAATCAAAAAGTGTACTTAAGTACAGTACTCAAGTAAATGTACTTTGTTACTGCACAGCAAAAAGTCCAGTGTTAAATTAACTCTCCTGGGAGTTTATATGGCTCCAGAGTCAGTGTTAAAATATGAGTGTTAAATTAACACTCAAGAGTGTTAAACTTAATGAGCTCATTAAGTGATTAATTGAGTGATGATTGAGCATTATTGAAGACACCTGATGTTAGCAAGCAGAATCACTGAAGGAGAAAATCTAATTTTTTAAGACACCGTTATGGAGATCAGTGTTTGCTTTAGTTGGGCTCTTGACCCTTATACTGTAAACATTAGATTATCTTTGGCTGTTGTATCTGAGTTATAACTGCCAGATGAACAAAGAGAAAGTTTATCAGGTTTTGTTGGTTATGTTTTGACATAATCATAATTTCACCTGAATCACTGATCTCATTTAGAGTCTAATCTCTGACTTAAATGTATATTGTTGATTACAGCATCACTGTGATTCTACAGCATAAGATCTTTTTTTCTAATTAGTGTAAAGGATTTCTTGAAAGTTGTTCTGATAAAACAAAATCTTTCTTTTAGGCACACACAGACATCAAGAATCAGTGTATGAATCTCAACTATGGTGACAAACAGAATATTCAATTAGGAAAAGGAAATTAGTAAGACAATTCAGATCATAATTTATTCATACCGCAATGCATGATGGGAGCCATGAATGAGTTTTGATTGGTGGCACCCAGAATGCACTGCAACATGCTTTATTATTGTCACCATTGTTGAGATTCACAGGCTGATTATTGATTTAAGAAATATTTTGGACTATATTGATAATGATAAAAAATCATTTGCTGTAGAATCACAGGCTGCTGTAATCAACAAGGTAAACCTGACTCTCTAAATGAGAGTTGATATTCAGGTCAAATTATGATTAACAAATCATAACCAACACCACCTGATCACCTTTTCTCTTTGTTCATCTGAGAGTTATAACTCAGATACAACAGCCAAACAAAATCTAAAGTTAATGTTTTATGGGTCAAGAGCCCAACTAAAGCAAACACTGATCACCATAACGGTGGCTTAAAAATTTTGATTTTCTCCTTTGGTGATTCTGCTTGTTAACATCTGGTGTCTTCAATATTGGTCAATTATCACTCAATGAATAACTTAATGAGCTCATTAACTTTAACACTCTTGAGTGTTAATTTAACACTCATATTTTAACAATGACTCTGGAGCCATATAAACTCCCAGGAGAGTTAATTTAAACACTGGACTTTTTGATGTGTGTCCACCTCTGGATGTTTTACACAACAAGGATATATTCCCATTGGGTTGTTGTATTTTCATGTTTAATGGGAACTTTAGACATAATGATTTTATACTGTACAAACTGTGTTATCCCTTAACTCTAATGTAACAGTCATTGGTCGGTCATCTACAAACATCTAATGTTACGGACATATTATTATGGTACAGTTCAGCCTATTATTGATTTTTATTTCCACTTCCCTTTTATCCAGACGGAACTATTTGCACTGTATTTATCAACGGGAAATACATCATGCTAAAATAATCTGTCATATACTGTGGCTCACATTATTGGGGTCGATTGCAAGTCGCAGCAGAACGAATTACGTGAACCAGCAACATATTTCTGCTTCAAATATTGTGCGTAGTTAACAGTGAGTGGTGGTTTCAGACATTATTTTATTAAAGTGCATTTGTCAGTGCCGCACTCTTACTGACTCTTATTCTGCCTGACAGAAAGAAAAGCTCGTAGCTTACTGAAGGCGGAGCGTTTAGACCAATCAGATTAAAGGGGCGTGTCAGCGCCACCCATGTGTGCAAATGAAATATCGAACCCATAAACCGATTTGTAAACCACAAACGAAAAATCGAGCCAAAATCTAATTTTTCGTTCTTTAAACTAAACTAAAAATCGAATAAACGAGCTGGTTTTCAGTTCTCGTTATTCCATTCCAAACAGGAAATCAAATGCCCAAAAGATACACGGACCCTTTAGTTGTGCTCTTGACCCTTGACTCTTTAATATAAAATTTTATCTGGCTGCTATAATTGTGTGTTTATAAAGCACAATTGTTGTAGCTAAAAAAAGCCAAGAGAAAATGAGATCAGGTGATGTTGGCAGTTTATTGATGATGACGTTATCATCATGTAATTACCTGAATCCCTGATCATATTCAGTGTCTTAATCTTTGATTATATAGGACTTGTTGTTATGTCGTATTATAATAGAATCCATTTAATTTTACAGCATGAGAGCAATGTTGTTTATCAAATAATATAAAGAATTTTAAAAACATTTCATGCTTTAAACTTTTTCATCTACATTATTACTTAGCCATCAAGAATCAGTGTATGACTCTCAACAATGGTGACAATCAATGAACCGCTTCATGCTGCAGTGCATGCTGGGTACCACCAATCAAAACTCACCCATATCTCCCAGCATGCATTGCGGCTTTAATAAATTATGCAGCTGGAGTTGATCTGATTATCTGGATATTTTGTTTGATTGTCACCATTGTTGAGATTCATATGCTGTTTCTTGATGTCTGTGTGTGTCTTAGTACTGCCATAAACTAAAGGATTTTATGCACTAAATAGTTTTTCAAAACCAAGTATATTATTTGAAAAAACAGCTAGACATGCTGTAGAATCAAATGACTTCTATTATGAATAAAACAGTTTTAAAACCACAAGTCCTATATATCAAAGCATTAGACACTGAATAAGATCAGGGATTCAAGCAATTACATGATGATATCATCATCATCATCATCATCATCATCAATAAACAGCCATCATCACCTGATCTCATTTTCTCACGGCTTTTTTTAGCTACAACACATGTGCTTTATATACACACAATTATAGCAGCCAGATAATTTTATATTATAGAGTCAAGGGTCAAGAGGACAACTAAAGCAAACGCTAACCACCATCATGGTGACTTTAAAATACAAAATATGATTTATTTAAACCGGAAACTAAATAAAGTAAATCTGGTTAGTTTTAAGTGAAGCTGGTAATAAGTGTACGGCCATGCATTTCACCTTTTTGTTTGGTTTATTCCGACCAAAATTCAACGACTGCCCAACGTTAGAGCTTGACGTCAAACAAACACTGCATTTAGACATCAACCCGACTTTCATTTTCAACCAAAATCCAACGACTGACCGACGCTGTAGTCTATATTCTGTGCCTGCTGGGATCAACATCATGACATCTTGACATCAAATAAATGTTGAATTGACATCAAATACCAACAAAGCATCAAAATAACATAAAAATTACATCAACAGCTCTAGGTCAAAATCTTTACATCAAATTGACATCGACACTTTGACGTCAATATGACTTTCATTTTTGACCTATTTCGTGATGTCATTTTGACATCAATGTTGATGTCATTTTGATGTTAAATTGACGTCAAGGTGCCCGCTGGGTTATGCTGATCCTAACAGAACTGCATTTTTTCATAGGTGATTATGACATGTCCCTGCCTGCAGACAGATGTTTTATGACCCCATTCCCTGACCCAAACCAGTTACAATGCAGCTCTGGCCAGGACAAGGGCACACAATGAAATGAACTTTGGCTAACTAAAGGGAAGATTTCAGTGTCTGAAAAGTCTGAGGGTTGCACACCTGACAGGGCCTGTGCACAACACTGCCAAAAAAAAAAAAAAAAAAAAAAACACTTTTCATTAAATGTTTATAATAAAAGACAAATATGCTTAGTTCCTTGAGTTTTATTTCAACTGTTCTTTGTAAAGAAAAGCCAGTGGCCAAGTGCATGCAACAAGAGATATTAGACACATGCCTCATGCAAAGCATAAAAACGAAAAGTTGGCAATATACTACACTGCCCACCTGTAGGCCTGTGTCTCCTCTGTCTGTGCAGACTCTTCTGTAGGCCTTTCTGTAGATGTGGAATCATGCAACTTATATTGCAGCCATAAAGCATACAAGTATAAATTAAGTAAAGTTATTTATGCACTTGCAGGTAGGCTAGTTCCTCCATATGACAGTTATCTGAGAGGGTTTTTTCACTGTCCAGTGCAATGGAAACAAATGGACATTACAAAGTCTTATACTTTCTTTCCTTTGGAAAGTTAGAAAATGTCCACTTACTGCACATATTTCAGCCACCACTTTCTTGGGAACAGATACAAGTGTTGGTGTATAATGTGAAAGTGCACAAAAGAGGAAAACACAATGGCCCTCATTTATCATTCTTGCGTAGAAACGGGCGTATATATTGGTGTAAGATTATGCTTACACTCCTCTCATTGCCTGATTTATGAAGCTGTGCATACCTTTAAAATCCAGGTGTACGCAATACCTGTCCTTGATAAATGCTGCGGCTGAAAACGATCGTCATTAGAATAACACGCCCCTATATATTCAAGTCTCCGCTCCCCCCACGCCCTCATTTTACGCCATGGACACACGGAAGACGGCAAAGAAGAGAAAGTTCTTTGAGAAAGAGAAAGCGAAACCAGGGAAGTGGAAAGAAACAAAATTGATTTCTAGATTTTTATTATTAATGACGCTTATTGTTATTTAGAAGAAGAATGTCGTTATTATTATTATTTAAAAGAAGAAGAATGTCATTTTTATTATTTTGTCAGTCTGAATTATTTTTTTGGTCATTGAAAGCCTTTCATTACTAAACCCAGTCCGTGCACACCTGCCGGGCCTGACCCTGGCCTAACCATCGTTTCAAAGAATAGTACAACGGCGAGTATAAACGCCTCGTCCGTTTGGGGAGGTGCGCGCGCACTCTGCAGAGACTCACGCTGCGGAGCCAGGCAAACAAGGCTTGAAACGTCAGGTAAAGCGCACAGGCTCGCAACTTAAGGAATACATATGCCTACAATTCAAATGCTTTGGCAAAGTCACACAAATTAAACATTGAAGTCCATGTTGCACAAAAATAAACACTGAAGTTTATAATTACTATGTTGTTGTTTTTTTTACAGTGGGTCATAATATATCATATATTTTAGTTTGTCAGGGCGTTTTGTGGTGTTAGGAATTGTTTTTCTGCGCATTTCCGCACTCAAAACGTGCGTACACCACCTCCTGAGCTGGCGTAGGATTTGAGCGTGCCGTACGCCAACGTCCATATTGATAAATCGTACTGGTTACTTTCGTAACCTCGGTTCCCTTAGAGATAAGGGAACGAGTACTGCGTTGCAAACGCTATGGGAAAACTCCTTTTCTCGAGAATATTGAAGCCTTTATTTTAAAACGCATTTGCTACAGCACAGGCGAGAGCATCAGACCCACGTGAGTGAGCTGATAGGCTGTGCTGTGGGCAACTGCACGAACCAATGGCGGATAGACAGAAGCGCGCGAGCCAATCAGGGCGCTTGGCGCTCTGTCACTGTCAAGCGCGCGAAACTACACGTGACCATAACATATAAATACAGATAGAATCCGCCATTTGACAGGTATAATCGACTGAAGCGACAAACCTGCCATAAGAAAAATAGCACGGCAAGGCAACGCAGTACTCGTTCCCTTATCTCTAAGGGAACCGAGGTTACGAAAGTAACCAGTACGTTCCCTTACGAGAACGTTCTCTCGTACTGCGTTGCAAACGCTATGGGAACGTTTCCATTTAAAACGCCGTGCTATTAATCTTTTGGCCGCTCTGACTCACCAGAGTTCCGGGAAGTACAGAATAGCCAGGATAAAAAGAGACCGAACATCGGGCCCATCAATTATCCGTAATAAAGACTGGCCAGAGCCAGTCATTTAACCCACAAGGTGATAGCCGTGTGTTTAATATCAAACTAGTCTGGGTCCGCAGAGCCAGAGTCCAGACTGAAAAGACTGTAACTGCAAAGCAGGGACATCAACTTATAATCAACGAATCTGGCAAAGCCAGTCACTTAGTCCACAATGTGATAACCGTGTGTTAAACATCAAACTAGTCTGGGTCAGCAGAGCCAGAGTCTAGACTGAAAAACTGTAGCTACAAAGCAAGGGCATTAAAGCTATAATTCAACAATGTGGACGGAGCGGATATCCGGCCGCCGCACATATGCTATAGATGGGAATACCCAAGTGACCATGGTTCAAAACTAGTCTGGATCCACAGAGCCAGAGTCTAGACAGAAAGAACGCATGTCTGCAGAGCAGGGACATCCAGATTATAGAATCTCACAAATGTGGACGGAGCGGACCAGCCGGCCGCCGCACAAATGTCTTCAATGGGAATACCACTTGACCAAGCCCACGAAGAGGCAACACCTCTCGTGGAATGAGCTCTAACACCTATGGGACAAGAGAGGCCCAGTGAGGTGTAAGCCAGGGCAATGGCGTCAACTATCCATCTGGACAGTGTGGTTTTAGTGACCGGGAGGCCCTTGGATCGGCCCCCGAAACACACAAAGAGCTGTTCAGACTGTCTGAAAGAGGCCGAACGCTCCAGATAAATTCTCAAAGCTCTGACTGGGCAAAGCATGAGAGAATCGCTATCCTCCTCGGAGGAGGGGAGAGCTGACAGAGAAATAACCTGGGCTCTGAACGGAGTTGAGAGCACCTTAGGAACATATCCATGTCTTGGCCTAAGAATGACCTTGGAGTCATTAGGACCAAACTCCAGACAAGAAGCGCTGGTAGACAGCGCCTGTAAATCCCCTATTCTCTTTACTGACGCCAGTGCTAGAAGCAGGGCGGTTTTCAGAGAGAGAGACTTAGGATCGGCTGACTGAAGTGGTTCAAAGGGAGGTCCCTTAAGAGCCCGCAGGACCAAGGAGAGGTCCCAGGCCGGAACAGACGGTGGCCGAGGCGGGTTAAGCCTCCTGGCGCCCCTGAGGAAGCGAACTATAAGGTCGCTTTTTCCTAAGGAGGCCCCGGCTTCCAATACGTGAAAAGCAGCAATGGCTGCCACGTACACTTTGAGAGTGGAGGGGGAGCGACCCGCGTCCAACATCTCCTGTAGAAAAGACAGTACTCTTGGTACTTCACAAGTGTATGGGTCGAGGTCTCGAGCTAAACACCAGCTGGAAAACACTGACCATTTACTGAGATAGAGGCGTCTGGTAGACGGAGCTCTAGCTTCCTTTATAGTATTCAGGACGCCCTCTGGGAGGTTCTGGGGTACCCGTTGAGTGGCCATACATGTAGGGCCCATAAGTCGGGACGGGGATGCCAGATTGTCCTGTTGGCCTGAGTCAGGAGGTCGCGCCTCACTGGGATTGGCCACGGGTCTGCTACAGACAGCTGCATCAACTCTGGGAACCAAACCTGGGTCCGCCAGAGAGGAGCTACTAATAGCACTGCGCTTTTCGTGTTCCTGATCCGTTCGATGACCTGAGGGAGCATCGAGACCGGGGGGAACGCATAGAGAGGAAGGTTGGGCCAGTCGTGGGCCAACGCATCCCTGCTCTTTGAGAAAAAGATTGGGCATTGACAGTTGTCTTCTGAGGCGAAAAGATCTACTTCTGCCTTCCCGAAGACCTCCCAGAGCAGGAGAACTGTCTGAGGGTGGAGAGACCATTCCTCTGGGGGAACTCTGCCCCGAGAGAGCATGTCTGCTCCTGTATTCAACGTGCCTGGCACGTGAGCTGCCCTGAGCGAGCGCAGATTGGTGTGAGCCCATAGCAAGAGCTGTGAGGCTATGGCAAACAGGTTGCGGGACCTGAGGCCGCCCTGGCGATTTATGTAAGAGACCACCGACATGTTGTCCGTCCGTACCAACACGTGGTGTCCCGCCAGGTATGGGAGGAATGTTTTTTAGGGCTAGAAAAACTGCTCTCATTTCGAGGCAGTTTATGTGTAGGCGTTTCTCCGAGCTCGACCAGAGGCCGGAGGCAGGCCTGCCCTCGTACAGAGCTCCCCAACCGGAGTTGGAGGCGTCTGTTGAAATCATCCTCCTCTCTGAAACTACCCCCATGCTTACGCCCTGCTGGTACCAGCTGGCGTTTTTCCAAGGGGCCAGGGCTTGAACACAGCGCTGGTCCACCTTGATAATCAAGTGGCCTGAATGCCAGGCGTGGGGTGGCACCAGAGGAGCCAGCCACAGCTGAAGAGGACGCATACGCAGTAGGCCTAGTTGGAGTACTGATGATGCAGAGGCCATCAGGCCAAGGATCCTCTGAAACGTTCTGAGGGGTACAAGAGAGCCCTCTATGAACGATGCCGTGAGCTGCTGAATCGTTAGAGCACGGGCCGGTGTGGGCCATGCTCTCATAAGTACGGAGTCGAGAACTGTTCCCAGGAACGTGATACGTTGGCTGGGCAACAGAACACTCTTTGCAACATTGACCCTGAGCCCTAGACATTCTAGATGGCTGAGGAGCCAGGCTTTGTGAGTATGTGACTCCGCCTCTGACTAGGTCAGTATGAGCCAGTCGTCGAGGTAGTTTAGGATGCGCATTCCCCGCTGTCTCAGGGGGGAGAGAGCTGCATCCATGCACTTCGTGAATGTACGAGGCGCTAGTGCCAGTCCAAATGGAAGAACTGTGTACTGGTATGTCTGCCCCTCGAAGGCGAATCTCAAGAATGGCCTGTGGTGGGGGTTCACTTGAATGTGAAAGTAAGCGTCTTTCAGATCTACTGAGAAAAACCAGTCGCCTGGGCGAATCTGCGCCAGGATATGTCTGGTCGTGAGCATTCTGAACGGCCGTGACATGAGAGCCTTGTTCAGATGTCTGAGATCTAAAATGGGTCTCAGGCCGCCGTCTTTCTTTGGAACAAGAAAGTATCGGCTGTAAAAACCTGACTCGCTCAGAGAAGGGGGGATCTTCTCGATGGCCCCTTTCGCCAGCAGACTTAACACTTCGGTGCGGAGGACATGACTCAATGTGCCCCTTACCGTGGTTTGTATAACCGCGCGAAAACGCGGTGGTCTGCGGGCGAACTGAAGCGAGTAACCATGCTTTATGATGTTCATCACCCATACTGAAACTCCGGGGATAGCTTGCCAAGCTAGAGCCCGCAGAGCTAGAGGCATTATCATATCTGGAACACCCAGAGTGGGGGGCTCGGACTGACATGTATGCATGTGAGAAATTATGCTCGATTTGTGCTTTGTGAGGGTCGCTGTTAAAACAGCGTTTGTTTGCAGGGGTGCGTGACATGTGACGGGCCCATGAACTGCATTTAGAACTGCTGCAGCCGCCTGAACTGAAGAGGGAGCCGTGAGCAGTAGTCGAGCGATTTTTGGGGCTGGTCCGGCCGCAGCGGGACAGTGACCCCTCTTTGTGCCGGTTAGGACGGCTTCTTGGGCTCGTGATCGAGCGTCAGCTTCGGCCGCGGGCCCTGGCGCTTAGGGAACGGGAACCGTTTCGCTGGCTTCATGTGCTTACTGGTCTCAGCCACTGGGCGGGGCTGGAGGACCTGGGACACCACTTTCTCAGGTCGCGGCGTGCTCTTGGGGCGCCGTTGGACTGAGCTGGAGCGCTTTGGTAGAAAGTGTCTCATGGCGCTGGAAGCCTTCTGAGCTTCAGTGAAGCGATCGGCGAAGCCGCTGACAGATGGGCCGAAGAGACCTGAGGCTGTGACGGGCGAGTCGAGGAAGGCAGTTTTATCCGCGTCCCTGATCTCGGTTAAGTTTAGCCAGAGGTGGCGCTCCATTACCACTAGGCTGGCCATATTGCGGCCCAGGGCTTGAGCGGTGGTCTTCGTGGCCCTCAGTGCCAGATCCGTGGCACTCCTGAGGTCTTTAAATGTGTCTGGGTCCGGGCCTGACTCATCCATGGAACGGAGAAGTTTGGCCTGGAAGGCTTGAAGCGTCGCCATGGCGTGAAGTGCAGAGGCGGCTTGACCGGCGGCAGCGTATGCGCGGCTGGCAATGGCCGAAGTAGTTCTGCACGGCTTAGAAGGGTGCACCGTCTTAGACCTCCAACTACCTGCAGTGGGGGGGCATAAGTGTGCAGCGACCGCTTCCTCCAGTGGGGGGAGAGACACATATCCTTTCTCTTCAGCGCCGTCAACAGTGGAGAGCGTAGAAGAGGCAGATGAGCGCGTTCGCGCTGAAAAGGGCGCGCGCCAGCATTTTGTGAGCTCTTCGTGAACCTCAGGCATAAATGGAGCGGCGCGCTGACGAGGGGCCTGCTGGCGCCCCGGCAGGTACCATTCATCGAGGCGGCTTCTGGCGGGCTCAGCTGGAGAAAGCCAATCGAGTCCCAACTCGTCAACAGCGCGAGACATGACACGGAGAAGTTCGGCGTCAATGCTCGCTCGAGTATCAGAAAACTCTAGCTGAGAGGGGGGGGCGGGGTCCGCGGAGCCCGACCAATCCTCGCTCTCAGATGCCGCCATAGAAAGTGCGTCATCGACGTCATCCGGAGATGCGCCGAAAGAGACGAGTCCAGCCGCTTCAGACGAGGGGCGCTGCTCGCTCCGAGAGAACAGGACAGGCGAAGAAGGCGTGGGCGAGGCACGAGGAGAAAGGCCCGGCGTGCACTCGCTAAACTCACCGCGCTCAGGACGCCTCTGATCGCGCCGCTTCTTCCTACGGGGCTCGTGGGGCGCCGAAGACGGAAGGTGGGCGGAATCGGTCACCGTCGAAGACAGCCTTGAACGGAGAACGGAGACAGGAATCCCGTCGCAGAATTGGCAGCCGCCTTTCATGAGCGCTGCCTCGGCGTGCTCAGGGCCGAGGCAGGCCGCACACTGGGTGTGTCCGTCGGATGCATGCAGGGAGACCCCGCAGCTCTCACAGATGGAGAGAGGCATTATGCCGCGCTGTGAAAACAGCGGTTTGCTCTTTTAGATAAATATGCAATGAAAAGGATATAATTTTTCGTCGGATGCCACAGGGAAACGCTCAGCTGGCGAGATGCCGGGATGCGAAGCTGTTCCGCTGGACGGCTTTTCCACGACGAGGGCTTCTTACGACCGGAGAAAATCAGCGACGAGGTGAGTCGAGCTGAAGGAGATTAAATCTGTCAAATGGCGGATTCTATCTGTATTTATATGTTATGGTCACGTGTAGTTTCGCGCGCTTGACAGTGACAGAGCGCCAAGCGCCCTGATTGGCTCGCGCGCTTCTGTCTATCCGCCATTGGTTCGTGCAGTTGCCCACAGCACAGCCTATCAGCTCACTCACGTGGGTCTGATGCTCTCGCCTGTGCTGTAGCAAATGCGTTTTAAAATAAAGGCTTCAATATTCTCGAGAAAAGGAGTTTTCCCATAGCGTTTGCAACGCAGTACGAGAGAACGTTCTCGTAAGGGAACTCAAAGTCACCGTGGCTTTGGGTGTACGCCAGGTGTACGCTGGAAATTTGGTGTACGCACTTTTGATAAATGAGGGCCAATGTCATTACAATGAACTACACTCAGGAAAAATGTGTAAAACTGATAAATAACATAAATTTATCAGTTTTCACTTTCACAAGTCAAAGCAATTCATCATTACTCAAGATTTAACAGTTGAAATGACTATACGGCCTTAATTTAATGCAGCAAAAAATATTTTACAGTGTAGGCTACTAAGATCTTTTCTTTTTTTTTCTCAGCCTTTTTCTTGGTTGCTTTTATAAACAGACAACCATTTATTTAACAGTGCCTTTTATAAAAGAGACGATAATATAACGAAAAATTACCATTATGTAGAATATTTTTGTACTTTACTTTTATTTGTTCCCATGTTCTAGTGTGGTGACTCTGACATTACAATGAACAAAGTAATTATGCAATTATTAAAATACAAATAAGGCTAATAAGTGATAAAAACATCTAACATGGCCACTTCTAACGGATTTAATTTGTCTGCTTTTTGCCAGCCCTCTCTCCTGGCTTTTGCAGACTTTGAGGTGTTCCCTGGCGCTTTGATTAAACATTAAAATTCCGAATAAACTTTGACTATTAGTTCTTGCTCTGCTGAGGAGAAAAACTGAGCCCGCTCTTTGGCCACGCTAAGCCAATAGCAGCGTTGCTGATCAATGTTTCTACTATCGATACATATCCCCTTTTAAACCTGCGCATGAACGCGCAATTATCTCAGATAACTCAATCCAGCGATACTAATCATATACGGCAAGTGTGTTCGAAGAACCTAATTAGCCAGATCATGATTAGCACGATGATATCATCTTGGATGTCTCATTTGATCTCGGATGTTTTAAGCAACGTACGAAGAACGGGCCTCAGATAAGTTTTTCCTTTGTCTTCTCTGCATACAGAACGATCCCCATTCACATGGATCCGCAAAAAATACTAAAAACGTTGTATTCTGCAGCCAGGCCACTAGATGGCAATGCAACACTATAGACTGAATACATAATGCGCATGTGAATGACCTCATCGTCTTTAGAGTTTCACATTTTTACTGTTTACATGGAGACTGTTTTCAAAAACCTGCACTTTGAAACCCGTCTTTAAAACTTTATGTTTTCAGGCACCCAAAACACCGTTGTTGTATAAACGAACGGCCAAAATGCATACAAAGTCTTGCGTTTTTAGTTGAAAACGGTGTTGTGTAAACAGCTTTTAACTCTAATTCAGAGTTACTTTAACACTCTTTACTCCAGGGGTCCTCAACTCTGGACCGCGAGATCCATTTCCTGCAGAGTTTAGCTCCAACCCTAATCAAACACACCTGAACAAGCTAATCAAGGTATTCAGTATTACTACAACCTCACAGGTAAACATCGAAATCCCCAGTGTTAAATCAACACTGCTCAAGTACATATTGTCCCAATCTATAGAGTGTTAAAGTTAATGAGATAATTAATTAAGTGATGATTGAGCATTAGTGATGAACACCTGCTAATAACAAGCAGAATCACTGAAGAAAAAAGAAACACAAGACCTACAACTGACTTCAGCCCCACCCTTAGATTAAATCAACTGAAGACAAAAGAAGACATGAAATCTCTGAACCTCCAAATCTCAAACCTTCCTTTTTGCTATGTTGTGTTTGAGTGGTTTATTGTTACTGTATTTTCATTCTGACCTCTTTTTTTCCTCACACAGCTCAGGCTGAGGGCAGAACTGAGGATCCAGAGCCTGTTGGAACCATTTCAAAACCGATGGGGGGTAAATAATGATCACAGGTTTTATTCCTACAGATGTGGCTTTGAAGAATTAATAAAAAATAAAAACATTCATGTGGCAATGGCATCACACAATTAGTCACTCTTGATCACAGTGATTCCTGATTCTAGTGGTTATTCCAGAGTACTAGATCCCCTCCCTCTTAAGCTATAAATGTGTTTGCTTTTTCATCAATGCATAATCAAATTACATAACTAAAAATGACTTAAGGAAGACAACACTGTATGTCAAAATCACACTATAAATGACCCATGGATTAACATTTTTTTTCTTATAAATTATGTTTTCTTGACAAAGTTTGGGAGGAGCATGTTCAAATGATCTATCCAATCAGCATGAGAAGAGACTTATAAATTAAGGATGGGCGATATGGACTTAAAACTACACAGCAAAAACTCATAAAATAAACTTTCCTGGGAGTTTATATGGCTCCATACTCAAGAGTGTTAAAGTGTTAAAACGTGTGTTAAATTAACACTCAACAGTGTTAAAGTTAATGAGATAATTAAGTGATTCATTTAGTGATGATTGAGCATTATTGAAGACACCTGATGTCAACAAGCAGAATCACTGAAGGAGAAGATCAAAAATTTAAGACACCGTTATGGTGATCAGTGTTTGCTTTAGTTTCAGTGTTTGCTTTAGTCTTGACCATTAAATCATTAACTTTAGATTTTGTTTGGCTATTGTATCTGAGTTAGAAAGCGGATCGGGCTGAATTTTTCTGTCGGAGCCCGGCCCGCGTCCGACAGAGCAGTAACCGAACCCAACCCGAGCCCGACAGGCATAAAGATATTTATGCCCGAGCCCGACCCGAGACCTACAGTTAAAATCCCATTTTTTTTCTCATACTACTGATACATGTACGTTTGTTTGTGTGGAAACCCGCTTTTATTAAGCAACTGTAGGAAGGCATTTGGTCAGTGCGCAGGGAGCAACAAGCGCGCTTAACACAGGCGCGCATGCACGTGTTTTCGTTGTCACGGCTACATAAACAAATTTCCGCATGCAGGAAAACAGATATGGTAATATTTTACATGTATTTTAATCACAAAAACAAACGTTTGCATCAAATGAAAGCATCAGGCACATTGGCTACCTACATAATAAGCTGTTTTAAATTTAAAATGTTCAATGCCTTATCGCGCTGATGTGACCGAACCCGACCCGAACCCGAACATAATTTCTAAATATCTGTCCGAACCCGGCCCGGCCTGTCGGGTACCAGCGGGTATCCATCCTCTAATCTGATTTTGTTTGGCTGTTGTATCTGAATTATAACTCTCAGATGATCAAAGACACAAGTTGATCAGGTGGTGTTGGTAATGTTTTTATGGAGCTTAAAATATGACAATATTATTTGAATTTGAATTGTGTAAATTTGAATTATTTACAAGTGAAATCTAACAAAATTGAATTTCAGGTGGTAGTTTAATTAGTTCTGAATTAGATTTTTTTTTAAACGAATATTGAACATTTGAAATTTAACAAATTGAAATGTTTTTATGGCTGAATTTTATAGACATGTATCTTCAAACAGCTATTTTTTTTTTGTTCTGAATTCGTATACTGCAAATATTCAGTTTAAAAAAAACTGATTCAAGTTTTCAAGATGAAGAAATTCGGAACTTCAAATTCAGTTTTCTAAAATTCAAGTTCAAAAATTCAAGTTCAAAAATTCAGATCTTACAGAAAGTAGGTCACAGGTCATCCACAGGGAAGAGTAAAGGATCTCAGATAATTCGAACAGAGCATTTTGGCTGCACTGCAGTAGTTTTCTGCCGCAAACGCGGTGGTGGTTCAAGATAATCCATGTATCTTTCGTTCAGTCGTTTTTTTATTTAATATTAAGAGTAGAAAAATGAGAAAACAGCTTGAGTATTAGATTTCTAATATAATAGTCCGCTGCAGCAGTTGCACGGAGCTTACAAAACGCGTGTATTGCAACTATAGGCTACATTTAATTTTCTCATCAAACAACTAGACTAACGAATAGCTGGGTAGGCTACAACAGAAGAGCCTAGAAAGGGCTTTTTCTCTGTGTAGACCAGCAGTTGGTCTGAATTTGCTATAACCTATAGCCTATTTTCTGGACTGTATAGGCTAAGTCACGTTTTATCGTGAAACACACTGTGATTTATTCCAAAGTGACTCAGGCATTTAACGTTAAATAATCTAAATGTTGTCTTTCAAAAGTAGGCACGCCAAGAAGGCTATTCTCTGTATTTTGGTTCATTTTTGATGTGCGCCAGAAAGATCTAAAGAGACCGAGACGCGCTGCAGCGCATCATGTTGTTTTATTTATTTCTGCCGTTACTTCATATCGCAGGCTGCTCATTATCAAAATGAAACACAGTCAACCAAACATATAAAAAGTTATTCTGCCTAATTTAATTGGTCTGCTGTACAATAGCCTATAAAGGGCAAGCTGTGCCGCACAGTCCTACTTGTTATTCCAAACATTTCCCTGTAAATACGCTGATTTAGCCTGGCTACGTGTATTTTGGGACTCGACTGAAGTATGACGCCTTTTTATTTGTATTATAATATTATATATTAAAATACATAATCTTCTGAGTTTTATGATGTAGGCCTTGTGTGTTTTATTAAAATGTATTATAATTTACATCTGAAAAGGATGCGCTTTGTGCATTCTCTGACATTATATTTATTTATTTAATTAATATTGAGTATCAATTGATGTTAAACAAAACGGTGTGTTGTTTTCTCTGGCAACTAAACTTCCAAAAAAAAAAAAAAAAAAAAAAAACTTCCAAAGCAAAGCCATTGTGCGTTCTCTCCGCGCTCCGCAGCTTTTCCACACAGATTTTGAGAACTGGCCAGCTAAAAAAAAATAGGCCAAAGAAGTAGACTAACGGCTAGTGTCCGGGAGATGCAAGGTTCATATTTATAAATAAACATAACTGATTTTGTCTACACCTAAATACATTATCCTGCCTAATAACAGTGATTAAGCACAAATGTGGGTGGGGGTAATGAACACAATATGTTTTTTTTTTTTTTTTTTTGCCCGAATGGTCTCCACTCTATGCATTTTGTAATAATACAGCGCAACATTTTTTAACTGACCGTATTTGCCAGAAAATAAGTCGCATGCACATGAGTGCAAGTCACACCGGATCATGTTGAGAGAGAAACGCGTCATTAAAAAAAAAAAAAAAAAACTTTTACTATTAGCCTATTCCGCAATAGTGTAAAAGACCTGTAAATAAAATACATTTACATGATAAACACTATTAACATAGGCTATGTGTTGCCTATTTTACTTTCCCTTAATGTATGACAAATGAATGCAGAAAACAACAAGAATGAAAAATAAGTAGCCATGTATAATAAAATAATATAGGCTAGACTATAAAAATAGCCTATATTGTGCCCTTTATTACAAACAACATTTAGCCTATTTTAAACGCCAAGCCTAAACAAATTTATTTAAATCAAAACGGTCGCGCATCTCTTATTCAGTCAAAAGTTTTCATATTTGCAATGTAACATGTGGATGCTAACTATTAATATAAAGAAGGCTTCATACTTCAGTCGAGTCCCAAAATACACGTATAGGCTAAATCAGCATATTCACAGCAAGGGAAATGTTTGGAATAACAAGTAGGACTGTGTGCGGCACAGCTTGTCCTTTATATTGTACGCAGACCAATTAAATTAGGCAGAATAACTTTTTATATGTTTGGTTGACTGTGTTTCATTTTGGTAATGAGCAGTCTGCGATATGAAGCAACGCCAGAACTGATAGGCTACTATGTTGTGTGAGCACGCGATGCGCGAGCGCCATCACACAGCAAAAACTCCAGTGTTAAATTAACACTCCTGGGAGTGTATATGAGTCCACACTCAAAAGTGTAAAGTGTTAAAATATGAGTGTTAAATTAACACTCAAGAGTGTTAAAGTTAATGAGATAATTAAGTGATTAGTTTAGTGATGATTGAGCATTATTGAAGACACCTGATGTTAACAAGCAGAATCACTGAAGGAGGAAATCACTAATTGTAAGTTGTAAGTAAGGTGATGGGTGTTTGCTTTAGTTGGACTCTTGACCCTTATATGTTTACTTTAAATTTTGCTTGTCTGCTGTTATTGATTTATAACAGTCAGATGAACAAAGAGACAATGTGATCTGATGGTGTTGGTTACACTGCAAAAAATGCTTTTCTTACTTAGTATTTTTGTGTTGTTTCCAGTCCAAATATCAAAAAATTCTTAAATCAAGAAGCATTTACTAGAGAAGTAAAATGACATAAGAAATTCTATTTTGTTTTCAGATAAACAGAAAGTAATTTAAGTAATTTTTGCTTAAAACAAGCTAAATTATCTGCCAGTGGGGTAAGAAAAAAAAACTTAATTCAAAAAAACTTAATAAAAACATAATCTTAAAACAAAATTATTTTTCTTACCCCACTGGCAGATAATTTAGCTTGTTTTAAGCAAAAATTACTTAAATTACTTTCTGATTATCTGAAAACAAAATAGAATTTCTTATATCATTTTACTTCTCTAGTAAATACTTCTTGATTTAAGAATTTTTAGATATTTGGACTGGAAACAACACAAAAATACTAAGTAAGAAAAGCATTTTTTGCAGTGTATGTTTTGACATAATCATGCTGTGATCCGTAAAACAAAACTTATTGAGATGGCTTAACTTGTTAATTACAGCAGCTCTGTGATTCTACAGCACAGGATTTTCAGTATTTTTCATATAATCCAAAAATATTTAATAACCATTGTTCTGATCAAAAGACTTTCAAATGAATTTATTTAGAAACACAGACATCAATAATCAGCCTGTGAATCTCAACAATGGTGACAATAATAAAGCATGTTGCAGTGGCTGCCACCAATCACAACTCATTTATGGCTCCCATCATGCATTGCGGTATGAATAAATTATGATCTGAATTGTCTATGTAATTTACTTTTCCTAATTGAATATTCTGCTCGTCACCATTGTTGAGATGCATAGACTGAATCTTGACGTCTGTGTGTGCCTAAAAGAAAGATTTTTTGTTTTTTCAAAACAACTTTTAAGAAATCCTTTATATTATATCTAAAATTCTGGATATTTATGCAGAATCACAGTTATGCTGTAAACAACAACATAAATCTAAGTCAGAAATAAGGATCTTAATGAATTCAGTGATCAAGTTCAAATGATGATTGTCATAATATAACCAACACCATCAGATCCCTTTTTCTCTTTGTTCATCTGGCAGTTATAAGATACAACAGCCAAACAAAATCTAAAGTAAATGTATAAGGGTCAAGAGCCCGACTAAAGCAAAAACCCATCACCATAACGGTGGCTTACAATTTGTGATTTTCTCCTTCAGTGATTCGACTTGTTAACATCAGGTGTCTTCAATAATGATCAATCATTACTAAATTAATCACTTAATTAGCTCATTAACTTTAACACTCTTGAGTGTTAATTTAACACTCATATTTTAACACTTTACACTCTTGAGTGTGGACTCATATACACTCCCAGGAGTGTTTGCTGTGCACTTGAATTTGTTCCACTGCTGGGAAATAACTTAATACTCTTTTTTATTTATAGTCATACAGATAATATGACATCATTCGAAACAGTAAAATGTATATTTTTATTTGTGTATTCAAAATGACTACAAAATATCATGTCATTGAAAAATAAATAAAACAACATGATGCGCTGCTTTAGCGCGTCTCAGTCTCTTTAGATCTTTCTGGCGCACACCAAAAAGGAACCAAAATACAGAGAATAGCCTTCTTGGCGCGCCTACTTTTGAAAGGCAACATTTAGATTATTTAACGTTAAATGCCTGAGTCACTTTGGAATAAATCACAGTGTGTTTCACGATAAAATGTGACTTAGCCTATACAGTCCAGAAAATAGGCTATAGGTTATAGCAAATTCAGACCAACTGCTGGTCTACACAGAGAAAAAGCCCTTTCTAGGCTCTTCTGTTGTACCGCCATTCGTAAGTCTAGTTGTTTGATGAGAAAATTAAATGTAGCCTATAGTTGCAATACACGCGTTTTGTAAGCTCCGTGCAACTGCTGCAGCGGACTATTATTATATTAGAAATCTAATACTCAAGCTGTTTTCTCATTTTTCTACTCTTAATATTAAATAAAAAAAAACGACTGAACGAAAGATACATGGATTATCTTGAACCACCACCGCGTTTGCGGCAGAAAACTACTGCAGTGCAGCCAAAATGCTCTGTTCGACTTATCTGAGATCCTTTACTCTTCCCTGTGGATGACCTGTGACCTACTTTCTGTAAGATCTGAATTTTTGAACTTGAATTTTTGAACTTGAATTTTAGAAAACTGAATTTGAAGTTCCGAATTTCTTCATCTTGAAAACTTGAATCAGTATTTTTTTAAACTGAATATTTGCAGTATACGAATTCAGAACAAAAAAAAACTAGCTGTTTGAAGATACATGTCTATAAAATTCAGCCATAAAAACATTTCAATTTGTTAAATTTCAAATGTTCAATATTCGTTTAAAAAAAATCAAATTCAGAACGTACTCGGTTACTAACGTAACCTCGGTTCTCTCTAGAAGAGGGAATGAGTACTGCGTAAGTATCTTACGCTAGGGGAAAATCCCTTTTCCACGAGATACTGAAGCCAAGAAAATTATTCTTAATTTTGTATTAATGTAAAACGCGTTGCGGCAGCATGCAGACATAGGCAAGACGGCTCATGTGCCTATTGGCTGCTCTGCGGCAACTGCAGCAGCCTATCGAGCGAGGCCTAGCGTGACGTCAGACCTAATGGGGTGCTTCACGCCCACTGCGTCACGTCACGTCCCGCCGAAACGGGCGTGGCCTAGGCCTATAAATTCAGCTCGCAGGCAGCTATTTCTGGTTTTTCATCGCCGAAGCTTAACCAGAGCGTGTGCATGCACGGCAAGATACGCAGTACTCGTTCCCTCTTCTAGAGAGAACCGAGGTTACGTTAGTAACCGAGTACATTCTCTTACGAGAGGTCTCTCGTACTGCGCAAGTATCTTACGCTAGGGGACCCAATGTAAAGCGCTGTGCGTGCTGGGATCAACACCAAAGACCCAGGGGCGAAGCCCAGGGTTCATATAGTGCATAATCACCAGGGGAACTCACAGGGAGTCCAGGAAGAGGGAGGGGCGGAGCCGCGCTCTTCCACATGCAACAGCGTCCTTAAGACGCAAATGTCATCATACAGCCAGGGCGGAGTGCGGCCTGAGCTGATGGGAAATCGTGGGTCCTGCCATTTATACGTCGATCAGTGAGCATTGCTGTTGAGCAGCGCTCAGCAGACACAGTATGCTGAACCAATAGCATCGGGACAGACAGTACTGGTGCATTTAGACCGACAACAGCCTGGCCTGTAAGGCGGGAACCTCTAGGTTATAGAACCTTATAAATGTAGACGGGGAGGCCCAGCCTGCCGCCATACATATATCTTGTAAGGCAATCCCACTCGATCAGGCCCACGATGAAGCCATGCTTCTCGTGGAGTGCGCTCTGACACCCAACGGACACTGCATGCCCTTGGAAGTGTATGCCAGCGCAATGGCGTCAACTATCCATCTGGATAGGCTCTGTTTCGACCGGTCCAGCCCCTTGGAGCGTCCGCTAAACGAAACAAAGAGTTGCTCCGTCTGTCTGAAGACAGATGAGCGAGACACATAAGCTCTTAATGCCCTGACTGGGCAAAGGAAGCTCGCGTCTCCTTCCTCGTCAGAGACCGGTAGGGATGACAGGGAAATGACCTGCGCCCTAAACGGTGTGTTGAGGGATTTTGGAACATAACCGTGCCTAGGTTTGAGTATAACTCTTGAGTCATTAGGCCCAAACTCCATGCACGTCGCACTCACTGAGAGCGCGTGTAAGTCCCCTATGCGCTTCACTGAAGCGAGAGCCAGAAGAAACACTGTCTTGAGAGACAGGTGTTTAAGACCAATGGTCTGCAAAGGCTCGAATGGATGACCTTTCATGGCCTCTAGCACCGTGGAAAGGTCCCATACTGGGACTGAGGGAGGTCTGGGAGGATTCAGTCTCTTAGCTCCTCTAAGGAAGCAGATGACTAGATCGTTCCTTCCTATTGACTGACCAAGCTTTGCATTTGAGAACGCTGCAATGGCCGCCACATAAACTTTGAGCGTGGAAGGGGTCCTGCCCTTATCCAACAGCTCTTGTAGGAAGGAGAGAACCTCCGTCACCCTACAGTCCAGGGGCGACACGCCACGAGCCGTGCACCAGCTGGAGAACACTGACCATTTTGAGGAATAGAGACGTCGCGTAGACGGAGCTCTAGCCTGCGTGATCGTGTTTAACACTCCACTTGGGAGGTCAGCGGGTACCCGTTGATGGCCCAAACGTGAAGGGACCACAGCTCTGGGCGCGGATGCCAAATCGAGCCCTTGGCCTGAGAGAGGAGGTCCCTCCTCACTGGCACTGGCCATGGGGCAGTGCTCTCTAGCTGCATCAGAACTGGGAACCAGGGCTGGTTCTTCCAGAACGGCGCTACTAGTAGCACTGAGCATCCTTCTTCCCTGATCCGCTCTATCACCTGAGTCAGGAGAGAGACGGGAGGAAAGGCATAGAGCGGGCGGCGGGGCCATACATGAGCCTGCTCTTGGAGAAAAATTCTGGACAGTGAGCGTTTCTTGAGACTCAAACAGGTCTATCTCCGCTCTGCCGAATTTCCTCCACAACAGCTGGACTGTCTGTGGGTGTAGAGACCACTCGCCTGTCGGAACATTGTTCCTGGACAGTCTGTCCGGTCCTACGTTCAGGAGCCCTGGCACATGCGCTGCTCTCAGCGAGAGCAGGTTGCTCTGAGCCCACACCAGGAGGCGTTCTGCCAGCCTGTACAGGTTTCTGGACCTGAGGCCGCCCTGGCGGTTTATGTAGGACACCACTGACATGTTGTCCGAGCGGACCAGGACGTGGTGTCCTCGTATATGGGGACGAAAACGCGTCAGCGCGTTGTCTACCGCCAGCATTTCGAGGCAGTTTATATGGAGAAGCTTCTCCCATTCTGACCATTGGCCGAAGAAGGGTCTGCCCTCGAGCTGAATGTGTCAGTCGTGCTATCATAGACAGTGAGTCCAGTTCTGTGCCCAGAAAAGATATTATCTGACTGGGGAACAAAGAACTCTTTGCCCAATTGACTCTGAGACCCAGATTCTCGAGGTGATCGAGCAAAATGGTCCTATGCTCTATGAGCACCGAGTGAGGTTGAGCTAGAATCAGCCAATCGTCCAAGTAGTTCAATACTCACATGCCTCGTAGTCTGAGGGGTGCGAGCGCCGCGTCCATGCACATCGTAAATGTATGGGGTGCCAGGGACAAGCCGAACGGAAGGACTGTGTACTGATATGCCTGGCCCTCGAAGGCGAATCTCGAATATCGCCTGTGACGTGACGCTATCTGTATTTGAAAATACGCGTCTTTCAGATCTATTGACACAAACCAATCTTCTCTGCGAATCTGCGCGAGAATTTTTCTGGTCGTGAGCATTCTGAACTGTCGCTTTGCAAGCACTTTGTTCAGCTGCCTCAGATCTAGAATGGGTCTGAGACCCCCGTCTTTTTTCGGTACCAGGAAGTATCTGCTGTACAGCCCTCCTTCGCTCTGAGCTTGAGTTAACGGCCCCTTTGCTCAATAGTTTCAAAATTTCGGCTCGAAGTAGGTGTGCTACTTCTGTTTTTACCGTGGTCTCGACGCGCGCTGTATAGCGCCGCGGGTGTCGGCGAAACTGTAGCAAAGAGCCTCTTTCTATAATGTCTAGCACCCATTTCAAAACCCCGGGCAGCCTCGCCCATGCATCTGCATGGGTGGCTAGGGTTGAATGCGAAGCGCGCGCTGGTCGCTTGGCGACCGGGGGCTTCGGTGTGCCGCAACATAAGCGTCGCGTTTATGACATTTGAGGCAGAGGGCGCGCTGATGACAGCGGGCAGATTGCCCGCGCTCGACTCCTCTGCGGTGGTAAGCCGAGAGGGGGAGGGCTGGGCGAATCCCGTAGGATTTGTCATGTCTATGTGTGGATGTGGGCGCGGAATAGCGGGCACATTTATCACACCGAAAGCATTGTCCGCCTGGGCAGAGCGAATGCACACTGGTTTCGTTTTTACAGAAGCCTGGAGACATGCAGAACGTAGTGATTGTGGGCACTGGGCAGTGGGCACATCTGCTACGTTTAATGCGCAATCGAGCTGGGTCGATTTCATGTGCGTGAGCCCTGTGTGACAGGCTGTGTTTGTGTGTAGGAATGAGCACTTGGCAGTGGGCATTTTGTCTACACATATAACACCATCGGCCGTGGCCGGGACACCAGAAAATACACTCTTATGGGATTTATCTGGGTAGCCGTGAAAGCGGCATTTGTATGCAGGCAAGCGGGCTGTGTCGCCGACTTGTTTACTGCAGAATACACTGGAACAGTCGCATTTACTGGAACTGAACGAGCGAGAAGTTGCCATAGAAACAGAGAGCGTCAACATGCTGGCTGTTGTTTGCAGGGGTGCGTGTATTACAACAGGCTCGTTCACTGCAATATCGACATTTCCAGTCGCCTGAACTTCAGAGGGGAATGAGAAATGGAGGTCGGTCCTGCCACAGCGGGACTATAAAAGCTCTCTTTTCTCCTTTTTCCCAGTGACGCACAGAAAACCATAGAAATGGTGTTTGGGTGCAGGCGAGGGGGTTGTACAACGCACTCGTTGGCTGCAAAATACACATCTGCAGTCGCCTTTTCAGGGAACTGACAGAGCGAGCATTGACGGCATAATTTTGTTTGCCGGTAGACCCGGGATCGAACACGGGTCTCTCGTGCAAAAACCTGAGAATCTGCCACAGGCCCACAGGGGAAGATACATAGGCATTCAGTTAGCGCGAGTATTATCAGAGAGCGTCAACATGCTGGCGTTTGTTTGCAGGCGTGCGTGTATTACAACAAGCTCGCTCACTGCAATAATGACATTTCCAGTCGCCTGAAGTTTAGAGGGGAATGAGAAATGTGTGAGAAATTGAGATCGGCCCGGCCGCAGCGGGACTAAAACACTCTTTTCTCCTTTCGCCAGTGACGCACGGGAACCATAGAAAAGGTGTCTGGGTGCAGGCGAGCGGGTTGTACAACGCGCTCGTCGGCTGCAAAATGCACATCTGCAGTCGCCTTCCAGGGAACTGACAGAGCGAAGCATTGGCGGCACAATTTATCTACCGTTAGACCGGGATTCGAACACCGGTCTCCCGTGCGAAAAACCTAAGATTCCACCACTGAGCCACAGGGGGGAAACACAAAGGCTTTCAGATGCACAAGCATATAAGAGAGCGTCAACATGTTTTCTTCGGCGTTTGCTTGCAGACGTGCGTGTATTAAAAACAGGCACATTTGCTGCAGTATGGACATTTCCAGTCGCCTGATCAGGGAACTGAGACATGTGTGAAAAATGAGGTCAGTCCGGTCTCGACGGGACTGTAAACACTTTTCTCCTTTCGCCGGTGAGTGAGGCGTGAATGGGGCGCAGGGGCAGACTAGCTTTCTTGTAACGTAAAGAAAAACTAACCCCGACCATCCGCTTCCAGCCTCCCTTGTGAGCGGCGCATTTTGCGCGGCTCGAACAGAGGGAGAGAGAAAGCCAGCCCCGTGACCGTCCGCTCCAGACATCCCCTGTGAACGGCGCGGTTGCGCGGCTCGAACAGAGGGAGAGCAGGTATCATCCCCCAAGCAGACAAGGCAAGCGGGCGAACCGGTAAACTTTGCGGGTTGGAAGGGCAAAGGAGCAGTCTCGGAGAAGGATGCCAGGTGAGTCCTCAGAGTCACCATAGGCAGTAACTAGCTCGCAGTGAGGGCAGTCGCCGTCAGTGAGCGCGAGAGCTGCGTGATCCTCTTTTTCAAGACGCCCGGCTCTTTTAGTGCAATGAGAGTGTGTGTCGCGGCGGCGAGCACACACACATACACAAAGCACAGTAGAAGAGAAAGGATATAACGCCGGATAGCGCAGCAGGAAGGTGATTGAAGGCGGCACGGCCAGCGACTTCAGTGACGACTCGTCCCGCTGAAAAGGCTTTCTCAGACGGCGCGGATTCTCTCGGGATCCAGCGATGCGTGTGCTTCGCTGAAGAGATGAAAAATCAGAAATAGCTGCCTGCGAGCTGAATTTATAGGCCTAGGCCACGCCCGTTTCGGCGGGACATGACGCAGTGGGCGCGAAGCACCCCATTGGGTCTGACGTCACGCTAGGCCTCGCTCGATAGGCTGCTGCAGTTGCCGCAGAGCAGCCAATAGGCACACAAGCCGTCTTGCCTATGTCTGCATGCTGCCGCAACGCGTTTTACATTAAAGGAACACTCCACCGTTTTTTTAAATAGGGCTTATTCATATTCTTTCATACATTTAGATAGGTGGGTAAATGCATTTTTGTCTCAGTGCATGCATTGTTTTAGTTTGACAGGGTCGGCGCTAGCTTAGCTTAGCACAATGAATGGAATCCTTTGTTGCCAGCTAGCATGTCCTGAGTAAAAGTGATAAAAAATTTTTTTTAAACCCACGTAATTACTTCTTGTGGCCTGCGTATTCACAACGAGTACAAATAACGATGCAGATTAACACTAGGTGATTTCTTAGGCAGATATTGACTTGGGACTATATTATGGGGAAGCACAGGCAAAGCACGGCTACTTAGGCGAAGCACTGCTACTTGGGCGCAGAGATATCACGCAACACATGAAATCCCACGACTTCTGTCAACATACCGGTGTGCAACGAGTCAAAACACAGAAGAACAACACGCGTGACCTGCACCGAGTGTCTTCGCTTTTGGATTGTTTTTTTTTTAGAAGTTACAGCTACAGTTACAGCAAACATGGTAATTATCTGCGTAGCAAAAGGTTGTGAGAACAAGCAAAGGACATACACGAATGTAATGTTTCACAGAATTCCATCGAATGTGGAACTGAGAAATAAATGGCTAGCTGCTCTGGAGATCTGTACTTCAACGCCTCTCTACAAAATCAAACAGTATCGTGTTTGCGAAGAGCATTTTGCACCGGAGGACTAAGTTACTTTGAAAAAATGGAATATGGGCCCAGAAAGACGGTACTACGTCTGAAACATATGGCTGCCCCATCCCATCTATTTTCAAAGCACAGGCAGAACAAAATGCACTTTATTAGTTGTCTTTTATTACTCTTCCTTATGTTAATCTGTGTCTTTATTCGGTTATAAGATAGATGCTGAGAAGCTGTATATAGACTACGGTTCAAATAACGTTAGCCTCCTCTAGTATAACCTCATGTTGAATTCCACCTGTTTAGCATGAACAACCAAACTAATATAAAAATCGCTGTTATCGTTACCTGTAAAATGAAATGACTGAGGGCTAAGTTAGCTATATTTCTCTCACCGAGTTAGCCTGGTTCTTTTGACTCAGGAGTTTTAGTATAACTACTAGAGAGGAGAAGGCTACAAGCAGTTTACTATACATGTGTCATGTTTAAAATAATCACTTACTCTGTGGACAGCTGTCCATTTGGTCTATTCGGCGTGGGGCGTTTTTTCCAGTTCACTTTATCACACCGGAAAAAAAAATCGAGTAACGTTACTGCCGGATGAATCAACGCCGTGACATCTGCGGTAGCTGTGACACAACTGCGGGCGCGCTCATCTTGATCTGACACGTTGAGCCTGGTTATCGATGGCAGAAACTTGTCCCACTCGCCACAGACTCTATTTCAGTCGGCATATTCCCCCACATTCACACCACCAGTTCGTGTTGGTTCTCATCCTCACGTCCTCGGGCTGTTGAGCGATCGCAACCTCCTCCTGTCGTTCTATTTCCACTCATTTTCTGTAAACTCTTGTATATAGGTATGGTTCTGGCTCACACAAAATCAGCCATGTTCATCGCCATTCATGTACTGTTGGGACACCGGTTCACACCGGTTGACGGAAGTCGTGGGATTTCATGTGTTGCGTGATATCTCTGCGCCCAAGTAGCAGTGCTTCGCCTAAGTAGCCGTGCTTCGCCTGTGCTTCCCCATAATATAGTCCCAAGTCAATATCTGCCTAAGAAATCACCTAGTGTTAATCTGCATCGCTATTTGTACTCGTTGTGAATACGCAGGCCACAAGAAGTAATTACGTGGGTTTTTTTTTTTTATCACTTTTACTCAGGACATGCTAGCTGGCAACAAAGGATTCCATTCATTGTGCTAAGCTAAGCTAGCGCTGACCCTGTCAAACTAAAACAATGCATGCACTGAGACAAAAATGCATTTACCCACCTATCTAAATGTATGAAAGAATGTGAATAAGCCCTATTTAAAAAAACGGTGGAGTGTTCCTTTAATACAAAATTAAGGATAATTTTCTTGGCTTCAGTATCTCGTGGAAAAGGGATTTTCCCTTAGCATAAGATACTTACGCAGTACGAGAGACCTCTCGTAAGAGAACTTTTTAAACTACCACCTAAAATTCAATGTTGTTAGATTTCACTTGTAAATAATTCAAATTTACACAATTCAAATTCAAATCATATTGTCATATTTTAAGCTCCATATGTTTTGACATAATCAAAATTTGACCTGAATCACTGATAAAAATTTGATTTTCTTCTTTGGTTATTCTGCTTCTTAACATCAGGTGTTTTCAATAATGATCAATCATCACTCAATGAATCACTTAATTAGCTCATTAACTTTAACACTCTTGAGTCTGGAGCCATATAAACTCCCAGGAGAGTTCATTTAACACTGGAGTTGTTGCTGTGTGAAACTGGATTATTTGTTTTGGTTGAATGTAAAAAATATTAATTTTAGGATAATTGAACTTAATTAATTTCATTATTTTGGACAAAATTAAGACTGTTAACCTTGATCAACTAAACGGAATTGGATTAACCTTATGTAATTAATTTAAGTTAATTGAAATAAATAATGTTACATAAATCCAACTTAACCTAATAATGTGGGACCCGTTGACATAAAAAAAGTTAATTAAAGCCAACATAGAACTTTTTAGAGTGTACAACTGAATTCAGCCCCACCCTTAGATTAAATCAACTGAAGACAAAAGAAGACATGAAATCTCTGAACCTCCGAATCTCAAACCTTCCTTTTTGCTATGTTGTGTTTGAGTGGTTTATTGTTACTGTATTTTCATCCAGACCTCTTTTTTTTCCTCACACAGCTCAGGCTGAGGGCAGTACTGAAGATCCAGAGCCTGTTGGAACCATTTCAAAACCGATGGGGGGTAAATAATGATCACAGGTTTTATTCCTACAGATGTGGCTTTGAAGAATTAATAAAACATAAAAACATTCATGTGGCAATGGCATCACACAATTAGTCACTCTTGATCACAGTGAATCCTGATTCTAGTGGTTATTCCAAAGTACTAGATCCCCTCCCTCTTAAGCTATAGATGTGTTTGCTTTTTCATCAATGCATAATCAAATTACATAACTAAAAATGACTTAAGGAAGATAACACTGTATGTCAAAATCACACTATAAATGACCCATTGATTAACTTTTTTTTTTCTTATAAATTATGTTTTATTGACAAAGTTTGGGAGGAGCATGTTCAAATGATCTATCCAATCAGCATGAGAAGAGACTTATAAATTAGGGATGGGCAATATGGACTTAAAACTATATCACAATATTTTCTGGTATTTATTGCGATAACGATATCAATGACAATATAAATATTGTACCATTCACCACTGTTTCTGCCTGCAAGTGATAGCTTTATGCACAGCAAAATCCCAGAGCTAAATTAACTCTACTCAGAGAACATTTGCACCCACTCTAAAAAGTGTAAAGTAACTATGAATCAGAGTTAAAGTTAAATAGATAATTAAGGGATTAATTAAATTAAGGCAACAAGCAGAATCATTGAAGAAAAGAGAAACACAAGAACTACAACTGACTTCAGCCACAGCCTCAGATGAAATCAACTGAAGAGAAAAGAAGACATTAAATCTGTGAAGATCTCAGCAGAGGAGGATTAAACAACTCCACAAACAGCATTACCAGCTTCACTTATTACTAACCAGACTGACTTTATTTCTGTCAGACGTCTACAGAAGTTTTATTGAGAATTAACAGGGGTTTAACTCTGTGTTTCATGTGAAGTCACCATAACAGTGATTAGTGTTTCCATTAGTTGGGCTCTTAACTCTTATTAGATATTTCATCTTGATTGGCCGCTGTGACAGTGTGTTTTTGAAACACATTTGCAGCAGCAATCATTACAGACACATTTACTCTCACAAGGTAATGACCAGGAAACCAGTCCAATACTATTTCAAGTGGTACTAAACTGTCTGTCTGAAGTTGAGACAATGTCCTTGTTCTTCTTCAATATACTTTCTTCAGTGGAACGTCATTTATCAAGAACCAGTTATCACTAACAATAACATTACTCCAACCTGATGTTTCCTCTTTTACAGGTTCAACAAAGAGTGAAGACCGAACACAGGTGTCTGATCTACTGGAGAAGATAGACGACATGGTGGAAGCAAATGGAGGGAGTTTCTACTCATGTAAGATGTTCAGACAGATGGAGAGAGAAAAACAAGAACAACAGATGAAGATCCTATTGGAGAGAGTCAGAGAAAGAGAAGAACTGGTGGACAAACTAAAAGAGGAGAAAGAGAGAATGAAGATGATGATGGAGGAAGAACAAAATAATCATGACAAAGAGATAAAGAGAAGAGAAGAACTCAAAAATGAAATAAGAGAACAAGAGAAACATCAGAGAGAGATACAAGACGAGATGAGACGAGAACGAGAGACATTTAAACATGAAATAGCAGAAATGAAGGAAGAAAAAGAGAAACTTCAGATCAAATACAACACAGAAATAGACAGACTGGAGAACAAAATTGAGAATGAGAGGAAGAAAAAAGAAGAATATATAGAAAGAGAAGATCAATATAAAGCACAAATAAAAGAGAAAGAGCGAGAGATCCGTGAAGAGATGAAGAGAGAACGAGAGGAATGGGAGAAACAGAAACTGGAGGAAGAACAAAATAATCATGACAAAGAGATAAAGAGAAGAGAAGAACTCAAAAATGAAATAAGAGAACAAGAGAAACATCAGAGAGAGATACAAGACGAGATGAGACGAGAACGAGAGACATTTAAACATGAAATAGCAGAAATGAAGGAAGAAAAAGAGAAACTTCAGATCAAATACAACAGAAATAGACAGACTGGAGAACAAAATTGAGAATGAGAGGAAGAAAAATGAAGAATATATAGAAAGAGAAGATCAATATAAAGCACAAATAAAAGAGAAAGAGCGAGAGATCCGTGAAGAGATGAAGAGAGAACGAGAGGAATGGGAGAAACAGAAACAAGAGCAAAAGATGAGAAGAGAAGAAGAGGATGAGAAAAGAAGAGAGAGAGAACAGAGAGTTTGGGATGATTTTAATCAGAGACTGAAACAAGAGAGAGAGAGAATGGAAAGAGAGAAAGAAGATCTTCAATCTAAACATAAAGCAGAAGAAAACAAGAGGAAGATGATGATGGAGGAAGAACGACAGAATCATGACAAAGAAACAAAGAGAACAGAAGAGGAGGATACAAAGAGGTGGGAGAGAGAAAAACAGATTTCTGATGAAGAGATTCAGAGACTCAAGAGTGAAATGGAGGGAATAATCAGAGAGAAAGAGAGAATAGAAAGAGAAAGACAAGAACAACTAGAGGATGTAGAGAAGAGACTGAAAGAAGAAAGAAACATGAGAGAAGATCAACAAAAGACTTTTGAAGAGAAACCGAAACTCATTGAAGAACAACATGAAGATGAACTAAAGAGAAGACGAGAGGAGTGGAGAGAGGAATATGAGAGAGAGAAAGAGGAGATGAAGAGGATCTGCTCTAAAACTGATGGTTCACTACAGGTGAGTGTTCAGAGAAACCTGGACAAAACTAGTTCATGATCATCCATTATAACATTTTAAACTTAAAAAGCTCTAGTTCACATATTGCCTTTCTATTCATAATTATCTCAATAAATATTTTCATATATTTCACACTTTAAAGACCTGGAAAACCCTGAATAAAACATGCTGTATTGTTTTGTTTATGATAATACATTTATTTTTTGTTTCACTTAACTGTATCATTGTGTTTTAAACAGGGAGAAAACAATGACATTGGAAGAGCAGAAGTCACAGCACATCTATTTCAGAGACTTCATCTTCACAGGCGCCACAATAAACTGAGAGCTGCAGATGTTCTTCAGATAACTGAACATTCATTACAGTCTCATGAGTCTTGTGCTGAAGAGGAGCTGGTTCAGACTTTCATACAAAAACTACTGATGATGAACTACAGAGCAAGATATATTCATGTTAATGAGGCCAATGAATGGGGTCAAATACAACAGAGAGATAATGACTCATCTAAATATGAGTGTGAATTTTTTGAAGAAATGTTTTTGTCTAATGAAGGGTCAAATCATTCTGAGCGAATCCACCCAATGGATGTTCAGATGACTGCGTTTGATTGTGCTGATGGTTTCCTGAAGCAGCTGATGGTCACTAAACTGTCCCACACTCAAAAAAATGATTTTAGCTCTTTGTTCAATTTCATTAATTAAAATGAGCATATACAACACAACCCTTCATAGAAATGATTCCAGCTTAATTTCATTAAATGTAATCAATGTAATTTTTTTAAAATTTGGTTTACCAAATTTTTTTTAATTGAGTCAACATGAATATTTTTCGTTCGTCTTAACCGGATGTCACTCAAAAAAATAATTTTGGCCTCTTGTTAAAATAATTAATTACAATAAGCCAAAGTAACACGATTGTTTAATATTGTCACAACTTAATTTAATTGTGTTCAATCAACCTAATTCATTTGTGTGAAAACTACATGAATCATTGTTGTTGAAATCTAACCGGGCAGTGGATCTGTAGTTCCCAGCATGCTTTGCAAGGGACTGCATTAAGAGGGTCAATTTAGGGAAAAAGTGTTATTTTCTGTGTTTTTCAGTAAATGGAAAGATGTTGTTAGTTAATGTTAGTGTTTAATGTTCAGTTATGTTATAAACTTAGAGGACTTTCTGTAATGTTTTTGAATTTTGTGGTTACCATTTTGCAGAAGAGTGGCGACTGTGTTTAGGCTGTGGGCTCAGTATTATGCTATATGTGCATAACACCTCATGTTCAGACTGTGGGCACTCAGTATACACTGTGTAAACCTTGCTCACAGACCTGCACAAGTAATAATTCAATTGAACATTAGTGTCTATCAATAGAAGTGACCATAGAGTCAAATTAACTAAAATTATAATGTTGGTTATTTAAGGCAGGTCAAAAACTAAATGTAGTCAACCCGACAAAACTTTATCTAGCAGGAATGACTAAATTAATTTAAATTCATACAACAAGATTACAACACATTATTTCAAACTATTTAGATTTTGTTGGACAAATGTAATTCAATTTCGTGGAAAACCTTTCCTTAATTTAATTAAGTTCGTTCAACAGATTATTTTTTTGAGTGCAGTGTCAGTACGCTCTGCCTCTGCTGGTTCCTGATCCAGACACACAACAGATTGAGTTTCCTCTCTGGACATTCAGACAAATCAACAAGAGCTGGAAGATGAGAAACACCAACAATGAGATCATCAGTCAAACCCATCCGATCTACAAGACAGAAACTCCAATGGTGTCTTTCTTCAGGTTTGGCTCTGTGTCTTCCTCCAAGTCTCAGCTGATGAACAGTCTGATCAATGAGAAACACAACACGTTCTTCCACAGGAACTGCCCAGGCAGCAGCAGAACCAGAGTCCTGATGGATGGAGTAGTGGAGATCGCCTGGTTCTGCCCCTCTGGATCATATGATGATAAATTCACTGACTGTGTTGCGTTCTGTAATCTACACGGTGATGCAGGAGACCATGAGAAACAGCTGCAGATCCTCACTGAAATGGCCTCAGTCAATGTTGTTCTCCTAACACGACTGGACATGAATGACAGAAGCATGATAAAAGTTCAAAAACTCTACAAATGCTCAAAGCCACTAATTTGTCTTTTTACTGAGGATGTTTCAACTCTCATTGAGAAACGGAAAGGAAAATACAAGATTGGTCTGAAAGACAGAAATCAGTCAGAAGTATCTGAAGAACTCAGAAGAGCTATAAATGACTGTCTCTCAGAATCATCTTCCACTTTCAGACTTGAAGATGTGTCTGAACACTCAGACATCAGAGTAGATGAGGAAGATGATGAAGACTGCAGGAGAGGACGAGAAGCTGCACAGCAGATGATGAGTTTACTGGAGAAGAAAGATCTGACAGAAATCAAAGACTCATTTCTGCCTCATCAGGGAAAACTGTGGCATCAGTGGAGTCAGAAGAACAAAGAACTACATCGACCTCGAGGAGATAAGATAGAAATGGACATCAGTAGAAAACAAAATGAGATGAAGAAATTCCGTGAACAGCAGCATGAATCTGACATCAGTGAGTTTATGAAGTTCTTCATTAAGCAAATGAACTCAACTGTGTCAAATAAAATGTTTTTCATTAAATGTCTCACAATATTCCTGGATGAACATTCATCAGCTGACCTTTCCGATCTGCGTCACAAGTGTAATGAAAAGTGGTCAATAGTCTTAAAACTGAAAGAGAACAATGATAAATTTGAGCAACTCAAAGCTGAACAAACTGAACTTGAGAAAATATCTGAGGATCTTCAAGCTGCATCCTTTGGTGTGGAGCACATCATGAGGGAGATCGGTCAGATCTATGAATCATGTTCATCTGTGAAGAAAAACAAGAAAGATCTGCAGTTTGACTTCTCTTCTCTCCCGAGTCTCGCAGCAGAGATGATGATCTCTGGATTTCCACTGGAGCTGATGGATGGAGATGCTGCTCATGTCCCTGTGATCTGGATCTCTGCTGTTCTAGATGATCTCATCCAGAAACTGGGAGACCAGAGAGTCTTTGTGCTGTCAGTTTTAGGGATTCAGAGCTCTGGGAAATCCACCATGCTGAACGCCATGTTTGGACTCCAGTTTGCCGTCAGTGCTGGCAGGCTCACCAGAGGAGCTTTCATGCAGCTGGTCAAAGTCTCAGACGAGATGAAAACACAGATGAACTTTGACTATATTCTGGTTGTTGATACTGAGGGTCTTCGAGCTCTAGAACTGGCTGGAAGTTCAACAAGACATCATGAGAATGAATTGGCAACATTTGTTGTTGGTCTTGCAAACCTGACCTTGATCAACATCTTTGGTGAAAACCCGTCTGAGATGCAGGACATTCTTCAGATTGTTGTTCAGGCCTTCCTGAGGATGAAGAAGGTCAGACTGAATCCCAGCTGTGTGTTTGTGCATCAGAACGTTTCAGACGTCACAGTTGGTGAGAAAAATGAGGAGGGAAGGAGACGACTGCTGCAGACACTGGATGATATGACAAAACTCGCTGCTAAAGAGGAAGACTATGATGCAGAGCGTTTTATTGATGTCATTAGATTTGATGTTCAGAATGATGTGAAGTATTTTGCTCAGCTCTGGGAGGGAAACCCACCCATGGCACCACCAAACCCATCATACTGTGAGAATATTCAAGAACTAAAGAAGTCTATTGTGTCTCATGCTTCAAAGTCACACGGAACAATGCTGATAGACTTAAAAGATCGTATTAAAGATCTCTGGGAGGCTTTACTGAATGAACGATTCGTCTTCAGCTTCAGAAATTCTCTGGAGATTTCAGCCTATATGAAACTGGAGAAAAAATACAGCAAGTGGTCCTGGACTCTTCACAGTGCCATGATTGAAACTGAGAACAAACTACAAAACAAAATAGAAAATAGAGCATTTTATGACGTTGAGGAATCTGATCTTCAAACAGAACTGAAGAAGACAAGTGAAGAAGTGGAGAAATCAATGTCAGAATTCTTTGAGAAAGACACAGATGCAGATATACTGATTCAGTGGAAATCATCATTTGAAATTAAAATAAAAGAGATTCAGGAAAACATTGTGGGAGAAACAAAGAAAAAATTAAATGGGATTATTCAGCAGCGAGACCTGAAGAAAATCATTGAATCTCAGAGGAAACATCTTGAAAACACTCTCTATAAAAAGAGCAAAGAACTTGCCTTACAACTCAAAGACAAAACAAATGATGAACAAACACTGAAGAAAAAGTTTGATTTGTTCTGGAAGAAGATAATCAGAGACACTCCTGCAATCAGAGAGATTGACATAAAGACAGATGTGAGAGAGATCCTCAGTGATGTCTATGAAAGTGCTCCTGTAGGGAAGAGGAAGAGGAAGGATATTTTCTGTGTGATCAGTTATGCAGATTATGTACAGTTAAAGAAAACCAGTGGATTTACAGGATCTTTCACAAATGCCTACAGGTCAGCTAAAGAGACATTTAGTCACTGTCTCTCTAAAGAGGATGAAACACAAATAAGATCATTAGTCACAGATGTCATTCAGCAGACAGACAGAATGATTGAATCATTTAATATTTCAAAGATGGGCTACAACATCAGCTGCATTCAACTACTTACAGATTACATCAAGAGAAGAGTAACATAACATCAGGAAGGATCAGAGAAATATGAGTTCAAGAATGAATTCTTTGTGGATTTGGTTTATTCCATCTGTAAGAGAGAAATTAAGATGATCATTGACCAACACACACTGTTCAGGGAAACAATATGTGTTAAAAAGAGAGAACAATACTACAGTATTTTTCAGAAATACTGTCATGGAGCAACATCAGCTGTTATTTTTGGAGAGATCATCTGTCAGAAACTTAAAGTGCCCATTGAGCATAATGTCTACAAGAAGACTGCCAGAGATCTGGCAGATGAAATAATGAAAAACTGTGAATCACTGAATGGAAACAGATCAAATCTGGAGAAAAACATCCTGAAGACACTGGCAGAAGAGGAGGATTTTGACAAATACATGAACTATGTTGAAAATCCCAGAGATCACTTCAAGAGTTTCATCAGAAATGAAGTCAGTCGGTACATCACTGATAAGTTCAGTGTCAGTGTTTTACCCAAGATGAAGGAGAACATTAAACTCTTGCAGCAGAAGATCATAAAAGCAGCACATAAATCTACTGAACATGTTCAAGTGAACAGAGGAGATGTTGGTTTGTGGTTGAGGAGTTTCACACAGCAGCTCTCAGATGAGCTGATCTTCTCTGAAAAAGACCTCAGAGCAGTGAAACATGATGTTGATGATTTCAACCTCCTAGAAGATGTGATAAGAAAAGAACTTCCTGCAATAATGTCTGATATCAGCAGTAGATTGAACGGAAAGACTTTTCCAGCAAATCTGGACTATAAGTTCAGACCAGGTGAGCTTCTGATTGATCACCTCTGTCAGTGCTGTTGGGTTCAGTGTCCGTTCTGTAAAGCAGTCTGCTGCAACATCATAGAAAACCATCATGGAGATCACAGTGTTGCTTTCCACAGATTGAGAGGAATTAATGGCACATGTTCCCATTCAACAAAGAATCTCTGTGCTGATATTTGTACAAATTTAGTGGCAAGTGATCAGTATTTTTATACACCAGATGGAAGTTTCCCTTGTAGAGATTACAGAACAGCAGGAGGAGTTTATGCAGACTGGAGCATCACCCCTGATCTCACTGAGGTTTCCTACTGGAGGTGGTTTGTCTGCAGATTCCAGAAAGATCTGGAGAAATACTACAATAAAACATTTGAGGAGAGTGGTGAGATACCAGATGAATGGAGAAAATACTCTAAACAGGTTGCCGTTGAAAGTTTGGATAAATACATCTAATGGCTCAAAATAAAGAGTGAGACTCTAACATCTCCTTCAAGATTCTCCTCAGATCACAGTCATAAATGGGTTTCTATTACATTCATCAGTTAAATGAACATCCCACGTGGTGTTGAAATGACAATAGCTCACTGGGGGTTCCTGTGTGATGAGCAAGAATGTAGTGACCTGACCTGAGGGGTGCACTTTGCTCTCGAGTGTCTACAAGAAAGCTTTTTGGCCTCCAAAAAAGTGCTAAATAGGTCTTTAAATATCTTAAACATTTTGCAACTAGGTACTGGAAACCCTGGGTACTTTCCAGAACCTTATAGTCATGTAGTCATGCACAACCTATAAAATGTCTATTGCATAGCAATTTTTTTTTGCTGTCCCATGCATAGCAAAACTTAAGACATCATGAATTCTGCATAGACCTTACTTCCTTACATTACTTATTTTATTATACTTCATATTTCATCACTTAGATACAATATTTAGTCATATTTTAAAAGTAGTACTTAGATTCATGTGTTTATTTCATTTTCAAGTTTATTTCCTACTTAACCTTTTATTTTTACTTGATTCTGTTACTTGTTTTTACATTATAATTCTTATCAGACTTGTAATTGTTATATTCAATTTACTTTTGTTTATTAAAAAGTTTTTCCTTATATTCCAATTTTCTTTGATATAATTTCTTATCTGCCTGGATCACATTGCAACAAGTCTTTATGTAGGCTATTGCCTTCACACTTAACTTACCTATCAAAAAATGTATTTAGGTGCTAATTAACTACACAGAATATTGTTACATTCCCATTAGTCAGAGTAGTTCCTGCAAGATGAGTAAAAACTTCCCTAAGAATATTGACGTGATGTAACCAATCAGGAGAGTAAATTACCAAATCATCTGGGTAGGCATTACAATTTAGCACATCGGCTAGGACCACATTTACTAGCCGCTGGAACATAGAGGGAGCATTTTTCATCCCAAATGCCATTACTCTGTAATTGTAAAAATTACTGTAAAAATAAATAAGGTGTCACAAAGGCTAAGAGATCGGAGGCTCTGGGTGTTAAAGAAACCTGCCAATATCACCTTAGTGAGTCCAGTTTAGTGACATACTTTGCTGAACCAACGTTATCTATACAGTCCTCGATTTTTGGCAATGGATAGGAGTCAGGTGGAATAACAGTGTTCACCCTCCTGTAATCTGTACAGAACCTAAAAGTAAAATCTTACTCCAGGGACTAGAGTAAAAGTACTCCAGGGACTAGAGCTTGGTCTCGCTAACCCATTATCTACTTATTCACCTAATCTATTTATTCACCTAATTTACGAACCCTTGAGGATCTAAAAACGGACAGACTCTCTAAATCAGGGCTTATACACTGAGAATTCTCATTTGGGCCGAAAACAATAAACTCAGTCTTGTTTATTTAGGAAGAGGAATTTCTGGGCTTGCCATGATTTTTTTAAATAGATTTAAAGGTCCCATATTGTCAAAATTGAAATTTCCTGGCTTTTTTGGTGATAACAGAGGTCTAGGGGCTATCTAAATACCATATACGTTTCAAAACAGTCAATCCACACTCAAAAAAAAAATTGTGTCTAAAAATAAGATTTATGTATTTAAATTGCATAACAAATTCCCATGCATTTGGTTTACATAGTTTTAACATAAACCAATCAATACTCCTGAATATGATTCATATGTTTAAGTCATACATAAATTAAACAGATAAGATTTATGTAATTGTATTAATAAACTGAATGTGATTTATATTTGTCAGTCGTATGTAAATGAAACAGGTAAGATTTATGTAATAGTACACAGAAAAACGCCCATGTTAAATTAACACTGCTCAGTGTTCATATGTGTGCACACTACAGAGTTAAAGCGGTGTTGAAGTTAATGAGATAATTAAGTGATGATTTAGCATTAATTATGAACACCTGCTGTTAACAAGCAGAATCACTGAAGGAAAGAGAAACACAAGAACTACAACTGACTTCAGACACAGTTTAAGATGAAATCAACTGAAGAGAAAAGAAGACATTAAATCTGTGAAGATCTCAGCAGAGGAGGATTAAACAACTCCACAAACAGCATTACCAGCTTTACTTATTACTAACCAGACTGACTTTATTTCATTTCCGTTTGAATGAAATCAATAGTTGTATTTTAAAGTCACCATGATGGTGGTTAGCGTTTGCTTTAGTTGGGCTCTTGACCATTGACTTTTTAATATAGCATTTTCTCTGGCAGCTATAATTATGTGTTTATAAAAAACATTTATTGCAGCAAAAAAGCCAAGAGATCAAGTGATATTGGCTGTTTATTGATGATAATGACGACAAAGTCATCATCATGTAATTGCCGGATTCACTGATCTTGTTCAGTGTCTAATGTTTTTTAATATTGTCTTATTCATAACAGAAGCCATTTGATTTTACAGCATGAAATGTAACAGTGTTGTTTATCAAACAATATATATATTTTTTTTAATAGTTAGTGCACAAAAACCTTTCATCTATGGCGTTACTTCGACTCACACAGACATCAAGAAACAGCATATGAATCTCAACAATGGTGACAAAAGATACAAAAAATCCTGATGCATAATTTATTAATGCCGCAATGCATGCTGGGAGATATGGGTGAGTTTTGATTGGTGGTACCCAGCATGCTCTGCAGCATGAAGCATTTCATTGATTGTCACCATTGTTGAGAGTCATACACTGATTCTTGATGTCTAAGTAATAATGTAGAAAAAGTTTAATGCACTAAATGTTTTTTAAAATTCTTTATATTATTTGATTAACTGTTGGCTCTAATACTGTCAGGTCTCACAGGTACTATAATAAATAAAACAAAATCACATAAGCCCAATAATCAAAGTATTAGTCACTGAAAAAGATAAGTGATTTAGGCCATAATATGATGATTACACCTTCATCAATAAACAGCCATTATCACTTGATCTCTTTTTCTCTTGGCTTTTTCGCTGCAACAAAGGTGTTTTATAAACACATAATTATAGCAACCAGAGAAAATGTTATATTAAAAAGTCAATGGTCAAGAGCCCAACTAAAGCAAACGCTAACCACCATCATGGTGACTTTAATATACAACTATTGATTTCATTCAAACGGAAATGAAATAAAGTCAGTCTGGTTAGTAATAAGTGAAGCTGGTAATTCTGTTTGTGGAGTTGTTTAATCCTCCTCTGCTGAGATCTTCACAGATTTAATGTCTTCTTTTCTCTTCAGTTGATGTCAATAAGGCTGTGGCTGAAGTCAGTTGTAGTTAGGGCTGGGCGATATATATCATGAGATTGTTATGCGCATCTCGTCAGTAAAGCCGGTTCCTTGATTAGTAGTAAATCACCATCACCTGCTTTCAGATGGAGCGGCATTTAGGGCTGAGGAGATAATTAAGTGATTAATTTAGTGGTGATTGAGCATTATTGAAGACACCTGATGTTAACAAGCAGAATCACTGAAGGAGAAAATCACAAATTGTAAGTTACCATTAAGGTGATGGGTGTTTGCTTTAGTTGGGCTCTAGACCATTATATGATTACTTTAATATTTACTGTTGTTTGTCTGCCGTTGTTGATTTATAACAGTTAAATGAACAAATTAAAATGTTATCTTAAAGTATTGGTTATGTTTTGACATAATCATACTGGGATCTGAAAAATTACATTTATTGAGATAGTTTGGTTTAACTTGTTAGCAGCAGTTTAGTGATTCTTCAGCCTATGATTATCAGTACTTTACTTATAATTTAAAATATTTTATAAACATTGTTCTGATCAAAAGACATTCAGATAAATTCATTTCAAACACAGACATCAATAATCAGCCTGTGAATCTCAACAATGGTGACAATAATAAAGCATGTTGCAGTCGCTGCCACCAATCACAACTCATTAATGGCTCCCATCATGCATTGCGGTATGAATAAATTATGATCTGAATTGTCTATGTAATTTACTTTTCCTAATTGAATATTCTGCTCGTCACCATTGTTGAGATGCATAGACTGAATCTTGACATTTGTGTGTGCCTAAAAGAATGATTTTTTTTTTAAAACAACTTTTAAGAAATCCTTTATATTATATCAAAAGTGCTGGGCATTTATGCAGATTCACTAACCAAAAACATAAATCGAAGTCAGAAAGAAGGATTTTAATGAGTTCAGTGATCAAGTTCAAATGATGATTGTCATAATATAACCAACACCATCAGATCACTTTTTTCTTTGTTCAACTGGTGAATATAATTCAGAAACAACAGCCTAACAAAATCTAAAGTTAATAATATATGGTTCAAGAGTCCAACTAAAGCAAACACTATTCTCCATAACGGTAACTTACAATTTGTGATTTTCTCCTTCAGTGATTCTACTTGTTAACATCAGGTGTCTTCAATAATGTTCAATCATCACTAAATTAATCACTTAATTATCTCATTAACTTAAACACTCTTGAGTGTGGACTCATACACTCCCAGGAGTGTTAATTTAACACAGGAGTTTTTGCTGTGTACAAAGAGCCGTAGTTAACTGACAAGCTGAGCCATATCGCATTAAATATCGCTGGCGATACGTCCGTGATATTAATGCGATATGGCTCAGCTTGTCAGTTAACTACGGCTCTTTGTAGTAAATGCCGCTTCATCTGAAAGCAGGTGATGGCGATTTACTACTAATCAAGGAACCGGCTTTACTGACGAGATGTGCATAACAATATCGCGATATATATCGCCCAGCCCTAGTTGTAGTTCTTGTGTTTCTCTTTCCTTCAGTGATTCTGCTTGTTAACAGCAGGTGTTCATAATTAATGCTCAATCATCACTTAATTATCTCATTAACTTCAACACGCTTTACCTCTGTAGTGTGCACACATATGAACACTGAGCAGTGTTAATTTAACATGGGCGTTTTTCTGTGTACTATTACATAAATCTTACCTGTTTCATTTACATACGACTGACAAATATAAATCACATTCAGTTTATTAATACAAGTACATACATCTCATCTGTTTCATTTAGATATGACTTAAAAATATGAATCACATTCAGATTATTGATTGGTTTATGTTAAAACTATGTAATCCAAATGCATGGAAATTTGTTATGCAATTTAAATACATAAATCTTATTTTTAGACACAATTTTTTTTGTGAGTGCATAGACAAATACACACAGCCTGCATAAAGTAGCTGTGCCTTTTCACAAGCCATTGTGATATCCATAAAAAATGTGACGTCAGAACCAGTGGCATGCACAGACCAGGGGCCGGGGCGGAAGGACCAGAAAGGGCACTAAAAAAAGAAAAGAAAGACTTATTACTTCAAATAACAATCAAATTTATTTTTTCTATAGTTTAAATGCAATCATTTATTAAATAAATCACCTGTATTTAAAGCAGTACCCATCTGTCTGTTGTGTTTTTAAATATTTGAATGACTTCCTCATCATCAGTAGGTCAGAGAGCCTCTCTTCATTAGAAAGACTTCGAAGACTGGATTTCACAAGCTTTAACTTTGAAAATGACCGGTCAACTGTAGATGTGGAGACTAGGGCTGGTCCGAATACCATTTTTTGAGCTTCGAAGCTTCGATAGGAATTAACATCGAATATTCGAAGCTTCGGAGGGAGGGGGCTGAACATATTCTTCTCTCTAATAAAGGCAGGAATCTATGCGTCTGTCTGTTTGCATTTAGATTATTTATCTTGCATTTAGAACCGTTAATCCAATCGACTTCACGAGTGCAGTGTCACATTTGGTGCAATATAGACACGCGAGACGTGACACGTTCAGAATTAATAAACTTTTAATACAGAACAGCGCGAGCGGGAAGCGCGCGCGCGCCTCACGCGCAGGGCTCCGAGAACGGACACTGCACTAGTGATTAGGGCTGGGCGATTTAAATCGCGATATTGTTATGCGCATCTCGTCAGTAAAGCCGGTTCCTTGATTAGTAGTAAATCGCCATAACCTGCTTTCAGATGAAGCGGCATTTAGGGCTGAGGAGATAATTAAGTGATTAATTTAGTGATGATTGAGCATTATTGAAGACACCTGATGTTAACAAGCAGAATCACTGAAGAAGAAAATCACAAATTGTAAGTTACCATTGTGGTGATGGGTGTTTGCTTTAGTTGGGCTCTAGACCATTATGTGTTTACTTAAATTTTTACTGTTGTTTGTGTGCTGTTATTGATTTATAACAGTTAAATGAACAAAGTAAAGTGTTATCATATAGCCTAGTGTTGGTTATGTTTTGACATAATCATGCTGTGATCTGAAAAATGAAACATATTAAAATAGTTTGGTTTAACTTGTTAGCTGCAGTTTAGTGATTCTTCAGCCTAATATGATTATCAGTACTTTACTTATAATTCAAAATATTTAATAAACATTGTTCTGATCAAAAAGACATTCAAACATATTCATTTAAAACACAGATATCAATAATCAGCCTGTGAATCTCAACAATGGTGACAATAATAAAGCATGTTGCAGTGGCTGCCACCAATCACAACTCATTAATGGCTCCCATCATGCATTGCGGTATGAATACATTATGATCTGAATTGTCTATGTAATTTACTTTTCCTCATTGAATATTCTGCTCCTCACCATTGTTGAGATGCATAGACTGAATCTTGACATCTGTGTGTGCCTAAAAGAATGATTTTTTTTTAAACAACTTTTAAGAAATCCTTTATATTATAACAAAAATTCTGGCCATTTATTCAGATTCACAGTTATGCAGTAACCAACAACATAAATCGAAGACAGAAAGAAGGATTTTAATGAGTTCAGTGATCAAGTTCAAATGATGATTGTCATAATATAACCAACACCATCAGATCACTTTTTATTCTTTGTTCAACGGGCAGTTTTAACTCAGATACAACCACCAAACTAAATCTAAAGTACATATAAAAGGGTCAGAGCCCAACTAAAGCAACTACCCATCAAATTAATGGTAACTTACAATTTGCGATTTTCTCCTTCAGCGATTCTACTTGTTAACATCAGGTGTCTTCAATAATGTTCAATCATCACTAAATTAATCACTTAGTTATCTCATTAACTTAAACACTCTTGAGTGTGGACTCATACACTCCCAGGAGTGTTAATTTAACACCGCTAATTTACTGGAGGTTTTGCTGTGTACAAAGAGCCGTAGTTAACTGACAAGCTGAGCCATATCGCATTAAATATCGCTGGCGATACGTCCGCGATATTCATGTGATTTGGCTCAGCTTGTCAGTTAACTACGGCTCTTTGTAGTAAATGCCGCTCCATCTGAAAGCAGGTGATGGTGATTTACTACTAATCAAGGAACCGGCTTTACTGATGAGATGCGCATAACAATATCGCGATTTAAATCGCCCAGCCCTACTAGTGATACAAAACACAGCCTAATATTTTTCTGAGTAACAAATAACTCTCAAATCAGAAATCAGCAGCACAGTAATTACTGACACAGTAAAGGGTAGGCTAATATATTGTTTCTATTCTATTTCCACAATGTCAAAGCAACGCAGCTTATAGCCTTGTAAGATTAATAAGGGAATTAAGATCAATATAACTCAAAGGGGATTGAATTACAGGGAAGAACCGAATTATTATGCAAATTATTCAGAATTAATATTTAACACTTTATCAACTATTCGTCCACCGATAAGTTGAGATTAGGGTATTTTATCAATTCTGGACAGAATATTATCCCGTGGCCTACGGTAATAATATCATAAAGTTATGATAACTGATTAATATGAGCAAGGTAGCAAAATCTTTTTAGTTTAAGGCAGTAACTTGTAAGCACACAGCACAAGACGCTTGTATGTAAAATCAACCAAGACTTTATTGAACTACTCTAATACACACAAACTAAACTAACACGAAAACACACAAACATTCATTCAAACAGTGACAGAGAGTGATGTTATTAACGGAGTGTGAATGGAGTCCCAAATGTCTAGCGTTAGACACTATTTCTTGACCGCAACCTGAGAGAATCAAACTACTAGCACTTTAATCTTAGTTCGTTTTCTTAATAAGATTTGCACCAGTTCACTTCAGCCAGAATTAGGAGAATTGTGTACTTGCGTTTAGATGCTCCTGAGCGCGTGCGTTCCCTGTGACGAATTTGCTGGAGAGGGAATCTCTTCGGCGCTGATTGGCTGGCAGTCGGTCGATGATGCGTTCTGAGGGACAGCACTCGATGGTGAGTGGTTGGTTGGCTTTGCCGGGTGGCGCTTCGTTCGCGGGATTTCCTGGATTGCGGGTTGCTATGCAACGGAGTTTCCTCTGAGTCTGGAGCGACTCTGAGAGGGGTTTCTTTGACGAAGTTCAGCGAAGGATCTTACGGAAGAGTTGATGAGTTTTGCGTGAGCTCTTGGTGGTTTGAAGAGTATGTAAGCATACACGCTGGATGATGGAAAGGTCAGCGAGAGCAAAAGTCACTGCAAAAGCGAGGCACAAGGCAGGCAAAAAGCAAGGCAAAAAGCAACTCATAGCTGCTTGTCATTGGGTTATAAGCGTGTCCATCTGACCCGTCCTTCCTAGTGCGACAGCCAATCAGATATTGTCTTGGGCGGGACCTACGCCCCGTTCTCCGGTTCTTGCATGTAATTAGCGTAAAGTCCACATGATCACGTGTGCCCAAACTCCTGCGAGTTTAGTTAAACGCTTTAATAAGTAAACTTAATAGTTTAAATATGGTGCATCCTACACACATCTACTTTATATCAAAATTCTAGAAATCATTTACCCATCAAGTAGGTACCAAAATACATATACTTCCCATAGTTGAGGTGGGAGTAAATAAGGATTTAGCTGTGATAAGTGTTTAACACACAAAATTAACTTGAGTAATATAAAGCATACAGACTACAGAGAATACACATGTATGAGGCAACTTCTGGTGATTAGTTCCTATAGCTGAGGTAGAAAACCTTACAAATAGGCTGTAATGAAAGTTAAACACACAGAAATAACTCCACAGGTTACATAAAATATACATGATACTTAAGATATATGTGAGGTAAATACTGGTGATCAGTTCAGCTTATTGGAAGCAATTTTGAGACCGTTGTTTGTATTAAACAACGAGTGGGTTAATTTCAGTCTATTGGTTTTGGAGACAAAAAGTCTCTGGAATTTACAACTGCAGAAAGGGGGGTGTCCCCTGGTTGAGGGTTTCTGGTGATTCTGGGCCATAAGAATGCTTTAGCATCCTTCGTTTCCTGATAAGGCTGTGGATTTATGCATTGGGGTCACCACAGGGTTCTTGGCCATTTGGTCTTAAGTTTGTGGAACAAAGAGGAATCTTTTCCTGCTGTCCTGGCATCGCTGGTTTGAGATTAGACACACACAAAAAGGGGAAGGGGGGTGACATCTCCTTTAGCCATCTCGCCACCATGACTGTGTTTTATGACTTACTAATGGTTCACTAGGGAATCGTTCCGAACTGTGGAATGTGGTGTTGGTTTCATATGACATGGACTGTTCAAGGATAATCCTACATATTCCCCCTTTCGGTCGGTGATGTTCCAGGTGAGGACATCGGCGAGCGCTGGATAAAATAGGCAGAGAGAGAGAGACAACACATACAAACACAACACTCCATCACTTAGCTGAGTTCTGGTGCAAGATTTCGCTTTTGAGAATATTGTGGGCCTATGGCGCGACAGGTTAACAATTATGATGATGATGGTGGCTTTTCTTGATTACCCTAGTTTTGGTTGTGCGAAGCACGGGTAGAGACTTAATCTCAATTAAATTGGTCGAGTTCTCAGATCGGGATCTGGTTCTGCTCGCTCGCATTGAGTCTTGTTCTACATCGGTTGCGAGAGTGCCATGACTGGTAGCTCACGGGACTCTGCAATCCACGTTTTTGCACAGTGGACGTAGTGAGTCAATCCTATCATCAGGCCCTATACCAAGTTTTTGTAGGTTTAAGATTGTTTAGGTGAGAGGAGTGGAGAGTGGAAGAGAAGGAAGGGAATAAAGAAAGTGAGCATTAGTAATGACTTCTAGCAATTGCTTCTTGTTAGTGGGGCTATCTCAAAAGAGTGGGTGCATATCATTTGACAACTCTGAGTAAGGTGTTTATGAAGACAATTGAGTGTTTCATTAAATGGGGTGTAGTGTGTGGAGTAATTGATCTGTGTCAGTCACTTTTGGTTTCCCCCTTTTCTTGTCTGTTGGAGCCCAAGTGCCCTTTTATCTGGTTTCGGTGGACCCAACGTAGGACTGGCTCATTGCGCTTTTGGCTCATCTTGATTCGGTATGCGACAGGTGAGAGCTTGTCCACGATTTCATGGGGTCCTGTCCAGCGAGGCAGGAACTTCTTTGACAGGCGATGGGGACCTGATTGTTGTGACTGCACAAAACTGTAGTACCACACTTTGTCTCCGATGTTGAATTCTTGGTGAGAGGCCTTCTGGTCGTAATAGGCTTTGCGACCTTCTGCACTTTTCTGTAGTTGTTGTTGCGTAAAGGCAAAGGCGGTTCTTAGATGGCGATGCAACTCTTCAAGATACTGGTGGGTGGTATATGCCGTGACAAGGCTCATGTCACCTGGCTGGTAGAGCAGGTGGAGCGGCAGTGTCATTTGCCGTCCTGTCATTAGCTCAAAGGGTGGCACCCCGGTGGACTTGTTAGGAGTTGCTCTGATAGCCATTAGCACTAGCGGGAGCTTGATATCCCAATCCTTTTGGTTTGCAGACACATACTTCTTTAGCATGCTGACCACGGTTCGGTTGGAACGCTCCACTTGCCCAGAGGCGATAGGGTGGTGGCTGATATGAAGCTTGGCCTGTATGCCCAGGAGTTTCTTGAGGTTGACTGAAGTGCTTATTTGGCGAGACAAGGGAGCCCATATAACTTCATTCAATGTGTCCACATAGGCATTGATTCTGACCATAATGTCTGCTCCGATGTAGATATCGTGTGGCAGGTCGGGGACAACGAGGAAGTAGTGACTCAGGTGTCTGTCATTCCAGCACATGTCTAAGGCACAGACAGCCTTAGAGGTAATCATGGTTAAGGAGCATGGATTCAAAGGGAAGCGGTTATGCTTGGTGGCATGTGGCAGTTCAGGTTTGTCTTTCTTTAAGGCTCTGAAGAGCTTCAGGCTGATGGCTGAGTTTTCGGCCCATAGGGCTAGCACAGAGTCAGGTGCTGTCATGCCTTGAATGTCTATAGCTGTCATCAGTTGAAAGCCATTTGAGCCTGGTTCTGTGGTTTTGAATGCGCACAGAAGAGAAGTTTGACTCTTGCCATGTGGCACCAAGTTTGAGACTTGCTTTTGTCTTGGGCTTGAGTTTTCGCTCAATGAGCTGGAGCCAGTGTCTGTGACTTGACACTGCGCTTCTGTGGAGCATTGTGAGTGAAAGGGAAGGGGTTCCCGAACTTGGGCCCATATCTTTAGGTGCTTAAAGTCTATTAAGGGCTCAAAGCGATTCAGAAGGTCTTTGCCAATGAGAAGAGGATATGTGTCCAACGGCGAGATGTACACAGGGTGTATAAGGCTCATTGGTCCGACGGTCAGGTGGATTGGGGCCACCTGCTCCAACCGCAGTCCCGTGTGGGAATAGGCTTGAACATTGAGTGCACACTTTTGAAGTCTGAGAGTTCCACTGGTTCTTTTGGTTCTTTCTTGAATTTCTTCTAAGAGCTGAGTGGACATTAGGGTGATGTCGGCTCCCGTGTCTACTAGGGCCTCTAGTTTGACATGGTGTTCTAGTGTGATGGAGAGGTAGAACTTCCTTGCCACACCTTTCTCGATGAGGTCACCCAGAAGTTGAGGAACTGGAGTTTGGGTTGAGACAGGTAGAGTGTTGTGGTTTGTTTGCTGTTGCTCGCAGGGGTGACAGACAACCAAGATGGCGCTTTCTGGTACTTGAGTGGTTCCATCCTCCTCTAGTTCTTGGAGGTTTCTGTGGTCTGAGTTGACATGTGTCGGATCAGGTTCTGAATCTGTTGCTAGGCATTCAGGTCCAGTCTCTTGTTTCCTTGACAATGGTGTTATGGCAGCGTTACTTGTCGTGTTTTGAGGGTGGTGAATGTGAGAGAGGTGGTTATTGCTCTGGCTGATGTGTACCAGGTGGTCGCTGTTCCCTTGCTTCGCCTCTAGTCACGCTGAGTCTGACTTGTCTTTCTTTTCCCATTTCCTGTCCTCTTCATTGCGTTTGAAGAATTCTTTCATGAACATCTGCATCATTTCTTGTGAACTGATACCTGGTGCAGTCTGTTGTTCTTGTGTGTACTCAGTGTGGGGTTGGTCTGATTGATGCCTGGGTGGATTTCGTCGTCGACCCCTTGGGCTAGTTGTTCCTGGGGGCGTGTGTCGCTTTCCTTTAGACGTCCAGTTAGCCTCCCATGACCCTTTTCCTCTTGAGTTTCCATACGACCGTGTCTGGTTCCATGAATTATCCCAGCGGTTTTCGTGCGGCCATGACTGGTCCCATGATTTCTCCCAGTGGTGTCCAGACGTGTGTGGCGTGTCTCGTTGCTTGTGCCAGTGATTGTTTGGTTGTTTGGGTCTGACACTGTCATGAGAGTCCCGTTCTTTTCTGAAAGAGGATTGTCTCTGTTCTTTAGATGGCAGCTTGGTGCTTTCGTGATGCTGGGTGCCCTCTAGGGCTAATCCTTGATGTTGAGTGTTGAAATCACAAACTGCTGGTGGTTTGGTTCCCTTTTCTGAGGCCATCTTTTGTTTGCCATAGGCTTTGTGGGCCAAATCCCTCAACTGTTGTGTAGTCATTGTGCGAGGACAGGCCATGACGCCTAGGTGGTGGCTTACTCCAGGGTGGAGGTTTCTCAGAAAGAGGGTTTTGAAGTTCAAGTCCTCTTCCATGTCAGGTTCATTACGTGCACCAAAATACGCTCGTCTGAGTCTGTTGTAAAAGGCTTGGGGTGTCTCATGCCGGCCTTGTTTGGTTTCTAGGGCGGCCACCAGTCCTTGGTCTGCCTCTGGGTCTGCAAATTCTTTAATTAGGGCTTCTCGGAGGAGGTGGAAGTCTGACTTGGTGTGGGTAGGCTGTCTATCCAAGAAACTTCGCACCTCAGGACTGGATGTTGTTCGAAGCAAATAAAGTCTGTCTCTGTCTGTCACATTGGATCTCATTTCCAAGTGGAATTCAATATCTTGCAGGTAGGCCTGGACATCTTGACTTCCTGCCACATTTGGGGTGAATTTGTTGATGTTCCTGGCCAGTTTGTCAAGGTCCTTTAGTTCCAGGCCATGTGCAGCTTCGTAGTCGGTTCGGAGAGGCCCCCTTCTCTTGTCAGCAGGGTAGCGCTCCTCCATGACAGCTGGATAGGGCTTTGGTGGTGATTCCTCACCTTTTCTTTGATGTGGCAGTCCCAGGATAGGGGACGCAGCTCTGCTGGGCAGGGGTGAGACCAGAGGACGCCTTGTCCTGGTTGGCTCAGGGTGCAGCTCATACGCATGCTTGAGTTCCTCTCTGATTGAGTCGGATTCTTCTTTTACATAGTCGAGCTGTTGAGTCAAGTCGCTGATCTGATTTCGTGACCTTTCAAGATGGTTTTCAAGGGCCTTTATTCGGCTGTTCTTGTCTCTGAAGTCAGCCTTGGCTTTTTCCAGTAGCTGCTCTGCATACTGTAACTTGTTGGCCAGATCATCTTGGGCAGCCCTAGCTTGTTCTAATTCTCTGTTGGTGGTTGTCAATGTTTCTTGAAGCCTTTCGATTTCCTCTTTGGCGCCTGGCTCCACCTCGTCGGACCCTTCCTGTTGGTCCTGTGCTTCCTCCTGGAGGTGAGCTTCTTGCTCCTCACTCAGCTTGAGTGAGGCTATCAGCGTGTGACTCAGGGAGCCAGTGATCTTTGCTATCTCTTTGTGGTTGTAGCTGCGAGTTGGATCCTGTGCTGTGATGTCAGAGATGTTGGCATCCAGTTGTTCTTGCGTGTGCTGTCGTAGGTTGTTGGCAGCCTGGGGCAAGAAGTTGCATGTCATGATACTTAACCAGTTCTCTAAGTCTTCCCAGTGGGTGGTGTGATCATCAGTGCGAGACATGTTGGCACAAGGTAGGGAAAACCTGGAAAAGAGACTGGCACAGATCTATGAAAGTGTGTGTGAGCTAAGTATGTGATGGGTGGTTAAGTGTGGTTTGCTGGAACTGTGGGCCTCCGTTGACGTGTACTGCTACTTGTAGTCTCTGTGGGAGAAAAGAGTGCATACAGCTTTGGAGGATACAGCTGAGCGGAGGGAGAGTGAGCAAAGACCAGACAAAGCAAGGTAGTACTCAAAGACAGTAGATAGCAATCAGGGCTGTGAAACAAAGAACTAAAACTAAAATAATAGTAATATTCTCAAGGAAGGGAAAATTTTCTTTTTTTGTAAATAATTCAATAGAGATACTTCAATGAAGGTCAAATTGAAAGGTACCTGGAATCTCTTAATTCTGTGTATTATTGTTGTTATAACTTCCTCTTGGTAGAAAGTGTTAACGACAATAATCGTGCTCCTTCTTATAGGATCGACACCATACACCTGTTACGTGCTCTTTTTTTTTTTTTTTGGAATGCGTTAAGTGAGCGGTAGTCGTTTATTGTTCCTCCTATCAATTTATTTATTAATTTATTTACTTATTCTGCAATTTATTCGACTGTGTAGGATGCCAAAAATGTAGGGTAGCGTGCGGTGCAAGGAGGGTGAATTCACACGACTGTTAAAACTGAACAGAATGTTTGCAAACAATTTCTTTTGAAAACTTCCTGTAATTACTGATTGATTCTCACAGGTTCAGTTCCAGAAATATCATGGGTAGAAGAGAGAAGAGCAGAAAAGACAAGGAAGGAGTTAAATGCAAGTGAGGGAAGGGATACTGACTCAATTAGCATGTGGATCTAGTTGACCAATAGTTATGCTATGGTAATATGCTAATCCACTAAACCTTACTACGATTAAAGGCTGCTTTTATTTGGTGCACACCTGAATAAAACAATGTAAAAAGGGAGTTGTTTCCACTTTATCATTAAACTCGCAGAGTGTTTTATCTATACATTTATGTCAATAAATATATACATTACTGCTCCCACTGAAGATAGGAGAAGGGAAAATGGAGCGGAAGGGAAAACAATACTGGCAATAGGAGATTTTGAAAACAAAATTAATCAAAAATAAAATAAAAATAAAATAAAATAAAATAAAAGAAAATTAATGTAAAATTAAAAGTAAATAAACAAAATTTTAATTATTGTCGTCTCTTTATTTAAAACAAATGAACGATGAAGTTCCTCGTTATTTATTTAAAAGAAATGAGACTAACAGTGTAATCCAAGCGTTAATAATAATTAACATGCAAAGGAACCGCTTATGACGGTATAGAATGAGAGAGAAAACAAATGAAAATGGGAAATAAACAATAAAACAGAGTGAATAATTAAAGCAAAATAAAGGAATAAATAAAAAGGGAAGAAAAAAATGAATAATAATAAAATAATACAAAAATAAAGAAAAATAAAATGGCTGATCTAATTGGTAACTGGTTTACTTAAACTTTGAAGGTCAAGATTTCCTATTACACAATTGAAGAGCTATTGCCAATGTAATGCTTAGGGTATTGGTGATTACGATTAGCCTAGATTTAACTCTAGTTAATTGTAGCCTATATTCGTCACAAATTAAATACTTCTGAGTCAATATTCCTTTAATGGGGAGAGGGAGGTGAAAAAGAGTAAAACATAAAATGGGAATGTTCACAGATTGTTAGAGTGGAGATGTGAAAAGGTTAAATCATTTCAACACTGCTACACAACACACTGCATCCAGCTTCAGCGAGCCACACCAATGCTTGTGCTAACCTACGAGGCTAATGGCTTTAGCATAGACTTCCGTGAACACCTGAGTTGTTTACAACAGTGCGCGCATGCGCACTTAAGGGTCAACCCGAAAATCTTTTAAGACTTCCGTGTCACGGCTGTTACTATGGTGACGCACAGCCATACAGTTCAAGACGCACGTGGGTATGTCTGCGTGCAGACAAAGTTTAAAACATTACATGAAATGGCGGCGCATTTCAGTATTACACAAACACTGGGCGCTTATTCTTTACGATATAGCGCTCAATAAATCTCAGCTCTTTGTGAGTGAGGCAAAATATTTCGTGCACTGCAGATGCACTGTTAAAACAATAACGTTATTGCGATCTCGGCGGATCGGAATTCTTCGTGTCAGTTTCTGTGGACACGCAACACAGCATGCAGGGTTTACTGCATCAATTTACTTGATCAAGATTAACAAAACTCCCATTCAAATCAGACTCGGACACGTAGTGTTTCACGAGTAACAGTATCTACTTCACCAAGTGAGTCAATACAAACAGGTACATTAGTTAGCTACTCTAATGTCAACCTAGGGAGACAGCTTAGTTGATTTAATATTGGAACACGCAATAATTAATCAATCTAGCTATAACAAGGCCTTTTAGGAAGAAAGTAAGGAACACGCTTACTTCTGTCCTGGTGCGCTGTAAGGCGACTTTCTTTTGTCTCAACAGACAATCTTAAATTCGTTTACTGCAGTTTCAACAATAACAACAAAACACTTATACAAACTAAACGTGAGTTTAGATTTCCATTCATTCACACAACGCCCTGTTATGCGCTCTTAACGTCACATCAACAATAAAATACTCGTTTTCCTGTGTCTCTAATCTATCTTTCCGGATCAATAAATTAGATACAATCACAAATGACTTGTTTTGTGCTTACAATTTAGTTTAAACTGCCAGCATTTTTCTCCACCATAAATATGTAAGATTAATAAGGGAATTAAGATCAATATAACTCAAAGGGGATTGAATTACAGGGAAGAACCGAATTATTATGCAAATTATTCAGAATTAATATTTAACACTTTATCAACTATTCGTCCACCGATAAGTTGAGATTAGGGTATTTTATCAATTCTGGACAGAATATTATCCCGTGGCCTACGGTAATAATATCATAAAGTTATGATAACTGATTAATATGAGCAAGGTAGCAAAATCTTTTTAGTTTAAGGCAGTAACTTGTAAGCACACAGCACAAGACGCTTGTATGTAAAATCAACCAAGACTTTATTGAACTACTCTAATACACACAAACTAAACTAACACGAAAACACACAAACATTCATTCAAACAGTGACAGAGAGTGATGTTATTAACGGAGTGTGAATGGAGTCCCAAATGTCTAGCGTTAGACACTATTTCTTGACCGCAACCTGAGAGAATCAAACTACTAGCACTTTAATCTTAGTTCGTTTTCTTAATAAGATTTGCACCAGTTCACTTCAGCCAGAATTAGGAGAATTGTGTACTTGCGTTTAGATGCTCCTGAGCGCGTGCGTTCCCTGTGACGAATTTGCTGGAGAGGGAATCTCTTCGGCGCTGATTGGCTGGCAGTCGGTCGATGATGCGTTCTGAGGGACAGCACTCGATGGTGAGTGGTTGGTTGGCTTTGCCGGGTGGCGCTTCGTTCGCGGGATTTCCTGGATTGCGGGTTGCTATGCAACGGAGTTTCCTCTGAGTCTGGAGCGACTCTGAGAGGGGTTTCTTTGACGAAGTTCAGCGAAGGATCTTACGGAAGAGTTGATGAGTTTTGCGTGAGCTCTTGGTGGTTTGAAGAGTATGTAAGCATACACGCTGGATGATGGAAAGGTCAGCGAGAGCAAAAGTCACTGCAAAAGCGAGGCACAAGGCAGGCAAAAAGCAAGGCAAAAAGCAACTCATAGCTGCTTGTCATTGGGTTATAAGCGTGTCCATCTGACCCGTCCTTCCTAGTGCGACAGCCAATCAGATATTGTCTTGGGCGGGACCTACGCCCCGTTCTCCGGTTCTTGCATGTAATTAGCGTAAAGTCCACATGATCACGTGTGCCCAAACTCCTGAGAGTTTAGTTAAACGCTTTAATAAGTAAACTTAATAGTTTAAATATGGTGCATCCTACACACATCTACTTTATATCAAAATTCTAGAAATCATTTACCCATCAAGTAGGTACCAAAATACATATACTTCCCATAGTTGAGGTGGGAGTAAATAAGGATTTAGCTGTGATAAGTGTTTAACACACAAAATTAACTTGAGTAATATAAAGCATACAGACTACAGAGAATACACATGTATGAGGCAACTTCTGGTGATTAGTTCCTATAGCTGAGGTAGAAAACCTTACAAATAGGCTGTAATGAAAGTTAAACACACAGAAATAACTCCACAGGTTACATAAAATATACATGATACTTAAGATATATGTGAGGTAAATACTGGTGATCAGTTCAGCTTATTGGAAGCAATTTTGAGACCGTTGTTTGTATTAAACAACGAGTGGGTTAATTTCAGTCTATTGGTTTTGGAGACAAAAAGTCTCTGGAATTTACAACTGCAGAAAGGGGGGTGTCCCCTGGTTGAGGGTTTCTGGTGATTCTGGGCCATAAGAATGCTTTAGCATCCTTCGTTTCCTGATAAGGCTGTGGATTTATGCATTGGGGTCACCACAGGGTTCTTGGCCATTTGGTCTTAAGTTTGTGGAACAAAGAGGAATCTTTTCCTGCTGTCCTGGCATCGCTGGTTTGAGATTAGACACACACAAAAAGGGGAAGGGGGGTGACATCTCCTTTAGCCATCTCGCCACCATGACTGTGTTTTATGACTTACTAATGGTTCACTAGGGAATCGTTCCGAACTGTGGAATGTGGTGTTGGTTTCATATGACATGGACTGTTCAAGGATAATCCTACAGCCTACAAGCTCAGGCATGCACTTTTGCCCATACAAACTCCGCTGTTCTGCGCTCTAAAATAAAGAGTATTGTATTTCGCCCAAAAATGCTAAAAAAAATAACCGTGTGAGAGCGTGTTTT